>NC_056738.1:554388642-554456142 GCF_019279795.1 Protopterus annectens | reverse complement strand
GAGTTGCTAAAGGTGGACTTTCTATGCACTTTAGATTTAAATCCCCTATCACTGTGAGAAATAGGAGTACCAAGGTAGTTGATTTGGTCTTTCTCGACATTATAAGTGAATTCCAAATAATCAGAATTTTTTTTTTAGTTTTGTTGTAACGCAATACCTCTGTTGCATTTTGAGGTTACTATTTTGGTTGGAGCCAGATTATGAATTCCCTGGATGATTTTTTGTCAATTTTTCCCCTATACATCGTCAGGAAATTGCTTAGATAAGATTAGAGCTAACTATCATAAAAGGGGCACTTATGTGACTTATAGAACTGTGTTCACAGCCTTCTGGAGGCTTAGCAGCAATATCTAATGTTTCTGTTCTTTCTTTAGAACTTCTGGCAACTATCAGCTTAATTCTTCTGGAACTGAAGGAGGAGACATTTATTCTCAGGGTGATACCGGAACTTGAAATGGAGCAAGACCAAAGGCTTTAACTTTCAAATAAGGAGAGAATGGCACAGTGGTTAATGAGGGAAGCCAGAACACTGAAAAGGCTTGCAGAACTCAAACAGAAGGCTTGCCTGATGCAAAGAGTAAATGTACTGTTTATCCTTTTAAAAACACAAATGCAGCTGCTCTCTCTTAACCCATACAGCATTTTAACAACAGATTGGTGCTTGGTGCTCAGGGCAGGTCTTCCAATAAAAGAAGTTTTGTTGTTCAAAGTTCTGGAGACATGCTATCAGTGTTTATTTGAGAAAATATTTGATTTTAATGTAAGTGAACCAAATAGAGAATGGTTTGCAGCTAATTCTAACACAAACTGCTGGTTCCCTTAAGGAAATGATTTTATTAATGGAAAAAAATGTCTAAAATTAAATCTTTACAGATTGACAACAAATATTTAAGGCACTATTTGTAATGACAAATTGTACCACAAGGTCTGCGTGTATTTAAATTTCCCTTTGGTTTGGATATGTGTGATGAAATGTGTTGGGAATTTATTAAAATGACAGGCATAGATTTGAAGTTATGGAGATGATTATAAGGTATAATGATTGTAGTATTAATGGGTTGCTTAAACAAGATGAAAAGTTAAATAGTGACATTCAGGTTGACTTACCCCAGGATTCATTAAGCTCCGTGCAGGAATAGGGCTATTCCTGCATGGAGCAGATATTGCCTGTGTAGAGCAGCAGCAGGCCTTGCATATTAATGAAGGTGAGCTGCTGTATTGTACGAGTGCAGGAGGTGTGTCTGTGCAGTGCACGGACACTAAATACACCCCCTGTGGTCAGAAAGTACTTTCTAAGCCATACTGGCATAATGTTAGAGCATAGCTCTAATATTATGGCAGTATTTCAGTGTCCGTGGACACTGAAATGTAAAACAAATCATTTCTATGTCCGCGGACACTGAAATGAAACCAACAAAGAGGAAAGCAATACTTCTGTGACACACCCTGTGTATTGCTAAAGCACCATAAGGCAGAAGCAGGAAATGTGTGTAAATGCACACACATACCTTTCATCCATACAGATTCTTGCAGAATGCCAAATTTTAGCCTCATATATTTGGTCCACTCTCCATAAAAGAATGGTTTTCTGGCAAATCAGTGTAAAATCATTAAAGTCCGAAGTTGGAAAATAATGAGAGACATTTGAGTCTCAGACATTATACCCTTCAGAAAATTCATGCCAATGCAAAGCCTGATATTCTATCAACTTTCTAAGTTGGCAAGAGCAATATTTAAAAATTGTCCCTATGTTTGGGCCTTTGTCCCACTTTTATTTATGGCTATGCCCAGATTTCTTGTTCTAAGAGGTTGAGAGGTATGCACACATAACAGGGGAGAAATCCCCCAAACGTAAATAAGCACAAGCACAGCCCCACAAAAATAAGAAAGTCCATAGAGAACATGTCATGCATCAGCATGAAACACACACACAATCCTGAAAGCCCAATCATTGCCATTATGTCATAAATACAGTCCCAAGTAGTTGTCAGAACACCACAATACACACCCATATTACCTAAAAAAAATAATAATAATAATATATCCTTGTTTTTAATGCCCTAAGGAATGTTTAAGTGTAGCTAAGTGGGTATGTGCATCACAGCTTAAACATCCCATAGTACCTAAATGAAAATAGAGAGGCAAAGTTTCCCTGGCAAATTAGTGTAGTGGTTAGAGTTGCCGTGTTATATGCAACTGTTCACAGTTCAAATCCCACAATGAGCAACTTATTTTCTCATGTGAAAGTAGTTTTAAAATTAGTTCAATAAACTTAAATTATGTAGCAACTATTTTTTTGTCAACCAGGGTAGTGTAGCAGTTCCAAAAGTGAGATGTCAGTGTAGAAAACATGTGAAACCCCCATATAAACACACGTGCCCCATGCAGTATAGTCACACAAGAATATAATGTAATGAAACCACATAGGGGGATGTCATGGAAGGTAAATGTAAAATTGTAATGTGTACGTAAATATTTATGTTATATTATACAATGACTGGCCATTAATATACAAAAATGAGTACGCTAATTGGTCAGCCAAAGCAGAGTGCCCATTGTAAATCCGAGAGTATACTAATGGAAAAACGTCTGGTTGCCTGGACATTTTCCATTTATGTATCTCCTGTTTTTTCTTTTTTCTTATCTGCAGAGATAGCAACAGAGAAATGAAGATCCCCATTGCTTTTTTTAACATATCTTGCTATGTGTTACGAGTTGAAGAACTTGGAGAACATAGCGAGATATTGTAAAAAAAAGCAATGGAGATCGTCCTTTCAACAGAGAAAGGAAGATCTCTGTTGTTTTTTTTAATATATCTCACTATGTTATACAAGTCCTTCAACTCAAATAACATGCTGATATATGTTAAAAAAAGCAATGGAGATCTCCCCATCTCCATTGCCACCTCTGCACAGCACTGATGTACTGCGTAAGTGTGGGAACATGTCCCTTATGCATGCGCAGTACATCAGAAATGCCCCAGGATACTGAAAACTGAGGAATGACAGCACGGAGGCATGATACAATGACATTATCCCCTGGATTCAGCAAGCTCTGCATGGAGTGCAGAACAAGTGCAAGAACTGCTGCAAGCAATATGGCCGAAGAGCGATCCAGAAACAACCTCTCGGGATGTGCACGAGCAGTCCTACACTATTCCTGCATGGACACCATTGCTATATGCTAATTATCTAATTTGCTGGTGAAAACCATGCAAATGAGGTGAATTAGCAATCCAGGAAGCAGCCAGGCGTCTGTGCAGAAATAGTGTAACCTGCAGAAATGTATTCGGTTACTAACCGAATACATTTCTGCAAATTACAAAATGGAGGTATGACAGCTTGAAAGAAAGCATTTATTAAATGTAGTAGGTATGCCAATGGCCAAATATATGGCCATTGGCGTGGAAAATAGTTGCAAGTTTATAAAAAAAAGTTTTGTTTTTTTTTGGCCTATCTCGGCCGTTTAAATATAGGGCACTGATGTGCAAACAGGATCGGCACAAAAATAAGAAAAAAGGGGAAAATAAGCTTTTATACCCAAATCCGCATTTTTCCATAATACTCAATGGCATGCATAAGACAACAATACCAGGAAATAGTGGCTGCAAAGGGGGAAGGCTCAGTGTGAGTGTGGTAACTATGAATTAGCATTCTGATTTATTTAAATGAGGGGATTAATACCGAATCACAGATTTCTTGTCAACGTTAGCTTGTACCCAGCCATGTAGGTGCAGCAACACCATTGTATAAGTCTAAGAGATGGATGACCTCATAAGGGGGAGTGTCATGCATGTTGTAAGCTTATTGGAGCTGTCTGGACTGTGTTTGCCCTTTGCTAAGTAAAGCTAAGGAAGGGTGTGTGTCTGAGGCTGCCTAGCAGGCAATCAAGGAGAACTAGCATAGTTGGCAGGTGAAATGTATCAGAATCAGCCAATTACACATGCAGCAGCCCAGCACACTACTATAAACTATGCAAACATATTTCAGTCTGGTTTTTCCAACAAACTCTACACCACTGGTGTACACAGATGGGGAAATTTTATCTGACAAAACTAACAAAATGTTAGGGGCTGCTGTCGCTCTCATACATCAATATGTGCAAGAGGCTGAGGGTGGTGAGGATGTGAATGCTGATGACCATCCCACAGTGAGGAGGAGGAGAAGAGTGTACAGACCTAGGATAACCTACCAGGGGGACTACATGAGCTGGAGATAATGGAGCACTATAGGGTTGACAGAGACATTCTACAGCAAATTGTTGAGCTGTGCCAGCCCCGCCTCACACACAAAACCAACAGAGGGGAACCCATCCCAGTGGATACCAAGGTATATGTTGGCTTAAGAATACTAGCGACAGGTACCTTCCAAAGGCCAACTGGGGATATCATAGGGATCTCACAGGCGTCAGCATCCAGGGTACTCCACCAGTTCCTGAATGCCATGTTAGCACATCCCGGTGAGCACATATATTTCCTCAGCACCCGTGAGGTATTGACCAGCAATATGTGTCTCTTACACCAAATTGCAGAATACCCTAAGGTAGTGGGTGCTATAGACTGCATGCACATCCACATCAAAGCACCACCGGGTGAGCGGTGTAGGGTCTACATAAACCGCAAGGGCTTCTCCTCCATCAACTGCCAGGTTGTGTTCGATGCCCAGGGCATTATCTTGAATGTGTGTGCTGGCAGCGCTGGAAGCTGTCACGCCTCCCACAGCTGGCATATGATACAGCTGTACCAGTCATTTGCCAGTGGAGACATCCCATATAGCCACCTAGTGAGGGTGCTGGCTACGCACTGGAGCTGTGGCTAATGGCACCCCTCAGAAATGCACACACACCTTAACAAGAACTCCATAATGAGGCACACGCACAAACCAGAATCATAATAGAGCATGTGTTTGGGATGCTCAAGTCACGGTTCCGCTGCCTGGACATATCTGGTGAAGCCTTGCAGTAGTCTCCAGCTACATGTACACAAATGTTCATAGTATGTGCCATGCTACACAAAATGATCCTGTGGAAACAGCTGCAGCAGGAACAGCACAGGGCAAGGCCACACAGCCCCCACCATTGTCAAGGCCAGCATAGACACAGAGTGACTCGGAGGAAGAACTACCTGAGCCTGTCCATGTAGGCAGAAGGAAGCATGCCTAGTATGCCAAGGCCTTGGCAAAGAGGCAAAGCATAGCACATACACTGACATGGTAGGGACCCCGGGAATGACACCTGTCTCTGACCTGCACATACAGTAAAAGGGATGCCAAACATGATGCTACCTGTGCTTTACCAAGTATGGGGAGCGTACTATGTGCATCCGACATAGGCAGCCCTCCAGTGCTGTCCTCAGTACTGGCCCAGCCACAAGGTAAGTCACTCTTCCTATCAATTACTCGATGGAGTAGTATGTTCTGATAGTTGTATCTATGGTATGGACGTGAGCATGCAAGGGAATCATGTGGCTGAATGGGATGGCAGCAGATAGTGGACACCTATATGGGCAGCATGAAATCTATAACAAATACTGGTGTCAACATACTACGCAGTACTAGACAAGGTGACAAATCCCACTGCAGTACATGTGGTGGCCCAGATGTGTGTCCATAGGACACACGCATCCATGTTCATAGGTTCATAGGTTAGTACTAAGCTAACTGCCCTTGTGAGTCATTTTAAGCCTAGCTAATTATCCCTTGTGAGACTCAAACCCTGCACCTTGTGTTTGTAAGGCAAATAACTTAACTATTAGGCCACCCAGTGAGGCTCACATACCCACCACCAGCCTCAGCCAGCAGGACAGGTGTAGATGACCATAAAGAAAGGCTGGGCTAAGACCTCCAATTGATGAGAATGGTGAACAGCCCCCCCCCCTCCAGACCTACACAGACAAGCTACAACAGGTCTGGTAGGTATATGTTAGTCCTGAAGGGTAAGAAGTCTGAAACTGAAATGTAGGTCAATAAAACCTAAGACCTGTATTCTACTGATATGCCTCCAGTCTGCATGATAGGTCAGAATACAATATGAAATGGAAGCCAACAGAGGACCTGAAATACCAGTACAGTCATAGCAAAATGTTTGAAGTTGTCAGCTGTGCCCTCCCCCACAATCCTATGTAGAAATGCAGTAACATGTAAGTGTGAGAAGTAATATCAGTGGTGCACAGATTACCCGGGCTAGCACAATCTACAGGTTAGATTGCTGCATGTGTACAATATGCAGGGGTCTGTGTGTTAGGATGTTGTGTGTTCAATATTGTCTGGAAGTGGTCAGCATGTAGGCATTGAGGGTTGTGTCTCAGTGGCCTATGGGCAGTACTGTGGTAGACAGGGACATGTTCTGACAACTGCAGTGGCAACCACAATGCTTCTCAACAATATCCATGTCAGCAGTTGTCCATACTCACTGTCCAGATGGCAATATCTGTCACCGTCTGAAAGATGGATATGACATGAATGCGAGCCCATCCATACACACAGTACACAGGTGGACGTACCCAATACAGAGTGCATAAAATGTAACTGCACACAACTTTGGACTTGTACATGCAGGTTAGCAGCACATTCGTTGTCCATGTAGTATGGAATACTGATGTAGTCTGCCCAATCACTGGCAGAGCACAAAAGCCACAGTTATGAAGTAATGAGAGACTATCTATGTCCCTGCACAAGGCAGCATAAGATGAATTTCCCAGGTATATCTGTGAGTCAGCTGCAAGTAGCTTCCATATCACACATGCACTCAGCTCACCCCACCATCAGCCACAGGTTTATCACAGGTCATATCCTTGCTGTTGGGAATGAATACAGTATGACCCCACTTCTGTATGGGAATACCCACAGAATGCAGCATGCTGAAGAGGTGTCCTATGCAGTTGTGTCCCTAGCTGTAAGTAACACCCTGCCTGCATCCAGACCAATGGATAAATATGGACAGGAACTATTGCCATTAACACCTTGCATACTTACCCTGTCACCCCAGGGGAATCCACTGGCTCGCAGCCTGGGAATGTAGGAGTGACAGAATGCACTAGCCTGCTACAGATGGCCTGTATTACTATCAAATGGCCTACAGTCCTCTGTCAGAGGCCTGTGCTTCACCAGTAGAGCCAGTGTATGGTATCTCATGGGGTCCCAATTAACAACCTAACACAGTCAACAGAACACAAATGCAAGGCCATGTTGACAAATTCCAGTAGCATGCCCCCCCATGTCCTACTACATGAACTGTGGACCAGTCCATACATACCGCTGGGATGAAGGGCCAACTATAGGGATACTTCTCAGATATCACTCGCATAATGTTAGGAAGAGGATAGAATAACAGAGTAGGGAGGTGTAGAACCATGGACGTCATGGAGTGTGTGAAGTCTGTGTGCCCATACTATCTCTGCTTGCAAATCTAGTAATGGGTGGCTACAAACCTGCTCGTAAACCACAATGTGAAGGGGAACTGGCCAGATATATGAGCCCTGCCTCTGGGTAACCTGGGTGAATCTGTACAGCTGAGAGGTATGACCACAGCAGGATATGGCTATTCTGTTAAGTCGATATATATACAAGAAGGGGATCCTCAGCCACCATAATACCAAGGTGCTGGACCATTTACACAGATCCATCAGCAAGTCACTGCAGCTACCCCTCCAGAATGGCAGGAGTGTGCAAGAATGTGTAGGCTGTGGACCACAATACTGGACTCAGTTTCATTCATCTTGTATTTTCCAGGAAATAACTGTGAGCCAATAATTATATCTGTAAGTAGTTGATGACATAATACAGCACAGTGTAAAACAGTATATATGTCTGAATATCTCTGCTAAAAACAACCATGTAACACAAGCAGAACAGACAGCAATAGTCACAGTATCCTCCTATCTGTCACCCATTGTGACTCCATATTGTCAACCTATCTACAGATATCCTGCAGAAACAGGTTGCTAGCTGTAGCCGTAGAACACCAAACCCTGGACTGGAGTACAACCCTACCTGGAATGGATTTACACACTCAATACAGAAGGTCATACTGGGCATGATCCCATGTCTGACAACACAGTTGACTGTACATATCTGTCATTTGCAGATGTCTGTGCACAAACACAAAATTGTACACCATTTATGCTTCGCACACATTGGATGGGAATACACGCACATATCCAAGGCCAACACACTATAATATGTCAAACATGCACACACAGAGATGTGGGGAAGAGAGAGACAGACAGTGACAGGGGGAATTCCATTATGAGGCCTGTCCCACCCACTACAAATCCAATTGGCCAATATCACATGATGTGCTGATATCAATCACTGTAGACATTCCTCGTGGTTCCCCTCAGCCCTATAGTGTCTTTGGTGCTTGTGATAACTGTGTAAAATGATAGCACAAATCAGTATTCATGTAGCATTTGTATATTCTGTCCTGTCAAATGCAAAGTTGTGTGTGACTGAGTGTGTGTGTGTGTGTGTGTGTGTGTGTGTGTGTGTGTGTGTGTGTGTGTGTGTGTGTGTGTGTGTGTGTGTGTGAGTGTGTGTTTCCAGAGGAATAATGTATGGCCCATTCGCGCACACTGCATTTCCCATTCCCCATGTTAGCACTCCTGCTGATGTCAGTCACTGGTAAATAAACCATCGGCTAAATCTCAACCATATAAGCTCTGTGGTGCTCACAAAAGCTGTGTAATACTGTAGTGTAGTAAACTAGTTAGGTAGGAGTTCTAATCCTGGTCCTGGCAACAGTGATATTATATGTGTTTGTGTGAGAGAGTATGTGTGTGTCTTTGTTTACACCTGATTTTGTGGACATTCACACTTACTACACTTCTCTTACTCCTCTTTTAGCAGTGCTGCTGAAGCCACTCACCTTCAAAGATACCTTTGGACAGCTCTGCAACATATGAGCTCTGTGGCGCTTGCAATAAATGAGTAATACTGTAGTATAGCAAACTCGGTAGGTAGGAGTTCTAATCTTGCGCTTGTCAACTGTGATAATGTGTGTGTTTGTATGAAACAGTTTGTGTGTGTGTCTTTGCTGACACCTGATTTTGTGGACATTCACACTTAATACACTTCCCTTACCCCTCTTTTAGTACTGCTGATGATGTCACTCACCTTCAAAGATTCCTTTGGACAGCTCTCCAGCATAATTCTCCATGGCGCTCACAATAAATGCATAGTACTGTAATATAGAAAACTAGCTAAGTAGGAGTTCTAGTCCTGGTTTGGCAACTGTGATAATGTGTGTGTTTGTATGAAACAGTGTGTGTCTTTGTTGACACCTGATTTTGTGGACATTCACACTTACTACACTTCCCTTACCCCTCCTTTAGCACTGCTGCTGCTGATGTCACTCACCTTCAAAGATACCTTTGGACAGCTCTCCAACATATAAGCTCCATAGTGCTTGTGATTACTGTGGAAAACTGTAGTGTAGCAAACTAGTGAGGTAGAAGTTCTAATCCTGATCCTGTCAGCTGAAATAATGTGTGTGCTTGTGTGAGAGAGTGTGTGTGTCTTTGTTGACACCTGATTTTGTGGGCATTCACAATTACTACACTTCCCTTATCCACCTATTAGATTAGCACTGCTGCTGATGTCACTCACCTTCAAAGATACCTTTGGAGAGCTATCCAACATGCAAGCTCTGTAGCGCTTGCAATAACTGTGCAATACTGTTGTGTAGTAAACTAGTTAGGTCGGAGTTCTAATCCTGGTTTTGGCAACTGTGGTAATGTGTGTGTTTGTGTGAGAGAGTATATGTGTCTTTGTTGACATTTGATTTTGTGGACATTCATACTTACTACACTTCCCTTACCCCTCCTTTAGCACTGCTGCTGATGTCACTCACCTTCAAAGATACCTTTGGACAGCTTTCTAATATATAAGCTCTATGGTGCATACAGTAACTGCATAATACTGTAGTGTAGTAAACTAGTTAGGTAGGGGTTCTAATCCTGATCCTAACAACTGTAATAAAGTGTGTGTTTGTGTAAGACAGTGTGTGTGTGTCTTTGCTGACACCTGATTTTATGGACATTCACACTTGCTACATTTCCCTTAGCCCTCCTTTAGAACTGCTGCTGATGTCACTCATCTTCAAAGATACCTTTTAACAGCTCTCCAACATATAAGCTCCCTGGCACATGCAATAAATGCATAACACTGTAATAGCAGTACATAGGTAGGGGTTTGGAACTCAGTACTAGCAAGTGTGTGTGTGTCATCAGTATCCTATGTGGGTGCTGGGGTGATTGTGTAATAGGACACATTGTGGTGCGGGTTTTGCTGCATTATTATATTGAGGACTTATATGTCCCAATGTCCACATTACAAGGCCAGCAGTTGTCAAACACTGTAGAGGTTGTAGACAATCCACAGCTATAATTGTCTACTGCCATGTGCAATTACAATGTGACAGTATGGATTACTGAACAATATAGGTAACCATTATAATAGACAGAGACCACTCTCCAGCCACAGATCATACACAAACACACTTGGCTCTTTCTCTCTCTCTCTTCCTTTATTTCTTTCTCTCTGTCTCTGTCTCTGTCTCTCTCTCTCTCTCTCTCTCTCTCTCCCTCTCCCTCTCTGGTAGATGTGAAAAAATACATCTGTTTTACATAGGCAGCAGCTTGGCTTTTGTAGGTAATGCCCATGATAAGCTGATGGCCTGTGCATGAATTGGAGTCCCCCATTTGCTAACTGCATGTGGAACAACTGTGGTATCATTCCTATAGCCAATTGCATGAAAACACACTCCTATAACTAAGCAGTTTGTGTGGGTGTTGGGCCTTTTCCTTCACTATGAACAGACTTCATGTGGGTGTCTGACAAACAGCATCACAGAGGGTAGTTGGAAATACCTCTTACAACAAACACTGTGGAGACAGGCCAACAAACTGGAGGGGGATGTTCCAGACATGGGGACAGAATGTATGTATTGCTGTTCTACATATGAAGAAATGTTGGTTTAACAGGGTTTGTGTGGATATGGCTGTTCTACATGATTTAAAGTCTGGCATGACCATGTTATGTGGTTGAGAAAACTCTCACCTGTAGGGCTATCTGCAGACTGGTCAGAGTCTGGAGTCAGATGTGGTGTATTGCTCACACATTTTCTGTCTTTATAAATGCAGTAGCATACTCTGATGATTGCAGTCAGTAAATGGTAACATCTATGTGTGTTACTGACTTCATATCCCTCAGAGGAGATATGTCACAACAAACCCTGTTACAACAGCAATTTTCTCACTTTATCACAGCAATATGTCAATATTGGCCCTGTGTTTATGCCTCTGTCCCCCAAGTCTGCCACCCTTTGTCCATATATCATGCAGTAAGAGGTTATGTACAGTATATTATTATTTACTGACATCATTCCTGATATCAAGGCAGTGATATATCAGACTGCCAGATATGTTATGTATAGGAGACCTTATATTTGAGGACAACACCTGGACATTCTCTTGTAGTCTGTACAGCAGTGAGGTCTGTGTACTTATGGTGATTGTTGACAGAGTGTTAGTACTCTGTAGCAGTGTATTGTGAATATGCTATTTGGCCTATATACAGACTGGGGTAGATGTCAGTGTTCTTGGTCCTGTTCTATCTGATGTTGCATGCTGCTCCAGTTTCTGGTACCCTATCAGCTTATATGTTTGTAGAGCCAGGCTGAGACATGTCCCATACCACAGTCAGGCATCAGACTACACTGTGAATTGGACCAGTGTATGTAGGGTTAGTATATGAGTGGCAAATATGATGATGGGTTTTGTTCACACAGTCCATATACTGTACTATTAATTAGGCTTACCGTAATGTGACAGTGACTGTGTTGAGATTGGTTGTGGGTAGCACTTTCACACTGGTGTTAGTGTTGTGGCAGTCTGCCTGTAGTTTAGACAGTGCTTGGTGACATGCCTAGCATGCCTAGCAGCTCAGTGTATTTACCCTAGTGGGATGTTATGTCTAGATATTTGTCAGATGTACTTTTGCTTGTCCACCATACGTGTTGTGTATTTCTAACAAAGCAATGGGATGCTGTGAAGATTTATGTCACTAACTAGTGGGAAGTATGTGGGCTTGGGACCTCTGCTCCTCCAGTTAATATGTGTTAGGACAGACAGGAGGGTATGAATGCATCAATTGTGTGAGCATATCTACTCCAGTATTTGTGATATATCCACATTTTCATGGCTTTAAACATCCCCTTGGTCAGGCTTGGTCCACATTTCTTCCACTAAGGAGTTCTGTGTATACCTCTCGACTAAACAGATTGTTTCAGACTGTCCACATTTATTGTGGATATTTCTGCTGTATTCCACAGGATCATTACTGTGATTAGTATAGTACTTCACTATGATGATTTTATGATGTTTGTCAGTAACTGATGGTGTACATGTCAGTTTCAGAAGAGCCTTCCTTCACAACATGTCTGTTGAAACAACCCCTGTTACTGTAGCAACATTCTACATTTATAACTGCAATATTTACATTACGTTCCCTTGCACTAAGAGGTTGAGAGTCATGGTGCTGAGATATGACTCCACTACATGTTATGGGCATATGTTATATATATATATATATATATATATATATATATATATATATATATATATATATATATATATATATATACACACATATATCTATATATATATATATATATACATATATATATACATATATATATATATATATATATATATATATATATATATATATATATATATATATATATATATATATATATATATATACACACACCCACACACACACACACACACACACACACACACACACACACACACACACACACACACACACACATATATATATATATATATATATATATATCCTTGTTATTTGTAAATGAGTGTTGTATATAAATTCTCAGATGTATCCCACCATATGTATCTGATATGTGTATATTTAGATATAAAACATGACTGAGTCAACACTATTTTAACTAACAAGTAGTAAACAATTCTAGTAGTCAAAGCAGTTGTTCACTACTATTCAGTACATATGCTGAATCATGTATTTGAAAAAGTAACAAACATTTTTACAGCTCAAATGGCTTAATGGTTAAGTGCTGTGACTATAGTCTAGAGGGTCCTGCATTCAAGACCTGCAAGGGCTGTTTGTGTTGCTGCTAGGGAAAACAAGGACTGTTGGATACAGAGTGCTTAAGGCAGTTTTGAGCAGCTTTAAGCATGCTTGCGCGAGATTGCATGATGGTAAGTGGTGTTAACATATGGTTAAATGAATAGGTGCTTACAAGGCTTCGTTTACCAGTGTGCAAATCTGCTTAGCATGTACATTTAAGCAATGCTTACACCTGCTAAGCATAGCTCATCCCTGGTAACCAGTGATCACATTCCATTCTAATAAAATAGCAGGGTAATGACATCTTTAATAAGTGTATTTAATTCCATGTACATAACATGCTTCTATGTCCTGTCATTACAGTAGCAAGGGGGTGTGAGTATACTGTATGGGACACCTGAGTATACATGGGTAGTACCACAATCTTTTCTCTTTGTATGTGTTTCATACTAGGGTAGTATGCCAGGTTATATACAGTCACACTTGCATGTATTGTATAATTAAGTTACTACTTTTAACAGTGCTTTTCCAAGTAAGAGTAGATTGCAGATTGTAGTACTGGAACCATACACCCCTGCATGCAAAGCTGGACTCTGAGTACTGACTATCGTGTTCTTGGTGTTTGAGCTGCATGTTTTTAAGTATCTCCTATTGGATATAGATCTGATATGTTGATATTAACTGTAGACTACTATGTTTTTAGGACATGTCATTGAGGACTGCTGCCATGTAGTAATGGCATACCTATCAGTTTCAGATGTCTATCTTTCAAAACATTCATCCTAATGCATAATATTTTGGCTAGTTACTTTCTGTCTGTCCTCTGTACAAATGTGCAGATGTCAGGTATTCATCTTGGCTGCTTACAGGCAATCTCTGATTGACTGAAACTGACTTGTCTGTCCAGCTGTGTTATGAATGCCACAGCTAGGAAACCCCACTCTGTATGTACCACATGCCATGGGTACCTCAACCAGACTACCACAGTCAACAGAACATGTTTGGGTACAGGTTCTTAACCTAGACACTGGCCATGTTATGCAATATATGTTGGATGCATGTCAATTGGAGCACCTCACTGGCCCTCTTCAAGAGAAAACCAGATGAGTGGATGTTGAATTTCACTGTCACATTGGGGACCACTCAAGTGGCATCAGTTGATAGATGGCCTGCTGACAAATGTCAGGTGTCATGATACCAGTGTACTCACATGCCCTACTCTTCTCATCTCTCCATAGACATTAGCCTGGTACACACCTAGGAACACCTGCACCTATGGACCTCAGTACTGACAAATGTGTCTGTGTGCATTACTGAGTATAACAGCGTCTGTGTGTTTGTAAACTTGTAGCTGAAAATACACTGAGGGCCTTCTCACCCACTACACCCCCATTGCTATACTTAGAAAGGGCTGCTGTTGTAATTCACATTAAATATACCTTGTGACACTTTTCACCCTATGGGCTACCTGGAGCTTGGAGTACCAACATAACACTGTTCTACAAATGGTTAGATAGGCGTGGGTTACCCTTTGAGTCCTGGCAAATGTGAGTGCGTTTGTGTGTGTGTATGTATGTGTGTGTGTGTGTGTGTGTGTGTGTGTGTGTGTGTGTGTGTGTGTGTGTGTGTATGTGTGTGTGTGTGTGTGTGTGTGTAATTGTGTGTGAGTGTGCATATTTGTAGGAGACAGCATTCTGAGGCCCCATTCTCCAGATACACTAAACCTTGCCATACATTATAAGGGATGGTGATGTTGCTGATATTAGGACAGCCATGACAAAACCCTCACACTACTATCCCCGTGGCTTGTGCAATAAATGCATATCCCTGTAGTAGCAATAATTAGATAGATATGGGTTTGTGTTGCATTCCTGGTCAATGTGTGATTGTGAGTATGTCACAGCATTATCATGGGTTTCAGTGAATACAATATCCAATGTGGGGTGGGGGTGCTGTTTATCCTGTCTTTACACCATGGTTCCCCCAGTATATGTCCCAAGGTCCACTGTATGAGGATCGCTGTCACCATCAACCATACAGGTTACTGATGACACTATCCAGCCCAATGATGCATGTGCTGTGTGCAAAAACTCTGTAACAGTATGGACTCACTGACAAGGTAGTCAGCACTGCTAAACCGAGGTCTATCAAATGTGTGTATGACTGTATGTGTTTGCCAGTGTGTATATGACAGTATGTAATACTATGTATTGTCCATTAACACCCAGTTCATCCCCCATTACCACACTGTACAAGGCCTGGTGTTGTTGTTCACTTTACAGGAAGCTAGGGACACACCTCACCCTACAAGCTCTGTGGTGTGTGCAATTAAGGCCAAACACATTAGTAGCAATAAGTATCTTGGTAGGGGTTCTATTCTCAGTGTTGCCAAGTAAGCATGTGTGTATGTGAAGGGATCCACTTCAGTTTGCAGAAAATATATTTTCCAGGAGTTCATTTGTCTGAGAACTAACTGGCAAAAGGTAACATTTAACTGACAGGTATCAAGCTGTGAAATGGGAAAATTCTCTCTCTCCTCAGCTGCCCATAACTATAGGATTCCCACAGGGTTCTATCTTAGGACCACTACTATTCACAATCTTCACAAATGACCTCCATACCTCCACACAGCATGCATCTATCATTCAATATGCAGATGACACTACCTTAATCTGTGCTGCACAAAACATTCCCACCCTCCTGCAAACAACTCAACTAGCATTCTCTGACATTGAAAACTACCTTACCAAAGCCCAACTTATCCTCAATCCAAAGAAAACTCAGCTTATGATTATACCCAGTTCTAACAAAAACACTGATAACAGTCAATTCACTATCTACTCCACAAATGTTACTCCAATCCCTCCAGTGGCACAGGCTAAGCTATTGGGAATAACCATAGACTCCCACCTAAAATTTGATAGTCATCTCAACTTAACTATTAAAAAAGTACATGACAAACTGGGATCAATCAACCGTATCAAACCATTTCTTACCAACAGCACAAGATCAGCCATTGCTCGCTTCCAACTTTTATCCACCCTACTCTATGCATCTCCCATTCTGACTAATCTCAAAAAAACTGAGCTAAGCAAAATGGAAGCCTGCTGTAAAAGAATTGCCCGCTTTGCTGCAAATTGCTCATATAGAACTCATCACTTTACTGCTCTGAGACAGCTCCACTGGCTTGAACTGTCCAACCTTCTAACCTACAATCAGCTCTGCCTCTGTCATTTGATCTATTACCTCCCCAATAAGTGTCCTGCCCTCAAAAACCTAGTACAACATCACTTAGCCAAAAGGCCTCTTAGATCATCAAGCAAACTACTACTAGAAGCCTCCAACAGCTACAATAGCTTTGGAGATGCACTATATAGTAGTTAAGTGGCTAAAAAATGGAACTCTGTCCCCACTAGCATTCAAAACACATCATCCAAAGCCTCCTTTAAAGACCTCATCAGGCAACATCTCAAGCAAAGTTGGCAGTGCCATGATTGCTCCCCAGGCTAGTGAAAGCGGAAATGGTACACATACTAAACCTAGAGTACTTGATAATAGTTTTCAGTCTAACTCACAAGCACTGTGTAATCTACAATGTATGTACTGTACCTGTGTACTATGTATGTATTCTACCTATGTTCCAAATTTCAGCTGTACACCACAAAATCTATTAATTACCTTTATTTTTAAATTAATATTTTTTGTTTTTTTCTCTCCACTGTAACCGTCGATGTGCTGCATGCCACTGTAAAAACATGTCTTTTGTAATTTGTGTGTATACTGATCATGTCTAAATAACTAAATGTATCTGTAATTTTTCTATGTGGAGCTTTTCTTCCCAGGCCTCTGCTGAAAAAGGGCATTTTCGGCTCAGAAACCCCCGGTTAACAAATGTAAAATAATAATAATAATAATAATTTCAAAGCAATCACCTTGTGGAAATTCATTCCATCAACACTAGTAGTGGATGTGTAAATGCCCTCTTCCCCACTGTACAGCTGTACAGTGATACTGGAGTTGGTATATAAAGTTGAGTGTGGTTGTTGTGGGCACAGCCACCCACATTGGGGTTATTGTTGTGCGCATCCCCCCACTTAGTGTGCTGTTATACTGTACAGTTTATGTTGAGGTTAAGTAGTTGTTAATCACACTATGTGTGGTTCTATGCCACCCCACACCCTCCAACGCAGCACAGCTATGTTTATAGGGAAGAGGACATATACTCTACCAGTACCATTTTCAATGTCATTAAACTGGCGGAATGATTATTTACTGATGTGATGTTTTGGCAATTTGGTCTTGGTGGATTTACATAGGCCAAAATGAGGTCTCTGCAAAAGAAGTACATCCATGTGAACAGTATTCTCTGTGTATTGCATCAACACAAAAGCCTCTGTGTGTGTGTTATTCATAAACATTTGGTGTGTGCCACCCAGTACACTTACCATTGTCCACTGTAGTAGAGCTGCTTACATTAGTCACCATGCACTCACCTGTATACATCCCTCAGACCTATCAGCCATGTGGCACATGCAGTAACTGTTATACAGACCTGTTACTTGTGTTCAGCTATACCTGGGATATGACACAGTCAATGTATCACGACAGTGCCACCCCCCTTGTAGGAAAGGACAGCAGACCAACATCTTCCTGACACATAGACACCTAGAACACAAACAGAATACATTATGGAGTCCACAATCAGTTAGTGTTAATAACAGCTATAACGCATCATGGCTGGACAGCTACACACCCTGATGTGTAAGCATTAAACATTCCAGCTGACATGTTAAAGAGCATTACATTGCTAAACTTTAGTACATTCATCCTTTGCATCAGAACCATATTAGCATGTCCCTGCATCGATGGTATGGATAACAGGGATGTGGCACAGGTATCATATGCACAGGGTGTGGTGTGGGTTTGCCAGAGGCCTAGGCTGAGCTGTTTGGTTGACATCATGTGTATGGGTTAGGGGGGTACTTTATTAAATGGCCTGTGCAGATGTGGTGTGTGTAGGTATGGAGGTGCCCTAGCTGTGTTGGTGATGTGTATGTGTTTGTATGCATATAGTTCTACCATGTGGCTGCCCTATACATGTGTATGTTGGACAGCTTTGGACCGTACATGTCATGGTGTACAGTTCATGGGAACTGCACCTGCCACGGGTTGCACAGGTGCCACCAGGCAGAAGCCCAGATATGGTACTCTCCCCTGATGATGACAATTGTTTGCTGGATCCGCATCCCTGTTGGGACCAGCCAGAACCACGTGCACATGGCCTGCTGCATTGTGGTGTGGATAGCACCCCCCCTGCAGTGCTGGTGCTGGTACTGCCACTACGGGACCAGCCATGAGATGTTGCACATCCACATAGACCTCCACCTGTTGGTGCTGCTGACCTACGTCAATGTGGCTGATGCCCAACTCCCATCACATGCTCTACCAAAGACAGCAAACAGTCGAGGATACCCAACATCTCACCCAACCATCTATCCATGACCTCTGCAAAATAACGGTTGGCATCTGCAAGATCACAGATGTAGTCATGTACAGAAGGAAGAGTAGCCCTCAACAGCCTCAACCTATCTATGGTGTAATGTTCCATATGTACTTGTGCATCCATGATGTCCCAAAACATGCATCTTGTGACACCTGCTGTGGCACTTCTGCCAGGGGCATGATGGCCAGCGGCCTTCCTATGAGCAGCCCTGTACATCTGCCTGTGTGGGACCTTGCCAGTCATCTGGCTATGGCTGCTGTGTTCAGACACACTTGCCATAGTCACCACACTTTCCTGTCCCATGCCACCACCTGCCAACTGTCCCTCATCTATGGCCACTGGTGATGGGGTATGTATGGGCATTGTGACAGTGTGCGTGGATGGGGTGGATAAAAGAGGGATGTCAACCAATGGCACAGATTCAGCCTCTGACAACCCTGGCTGTGCCTTACTATGCCTATCATCATTGTCAGAGTCTGTATGGAGACTAACATCAGTTTGCCTGTAGGAGGGACCCTGACCCACCTCACTACCTCTGAGGGGCAGACAAGAGATGTAAATTAAGACCAGTACATTATGGTTTACTTCTACACACACACACACACACATGCACACACACACACACACACGCACACACACACACACACACACACACACACACACACACACACACACACACACATACACACACACACACACTTACAGGTGAGGTGGCACAAAGATATTACACAGACCTCTCATTTCTCAACAGTCAACATGCATGACATATGGCACTCAAAAGCATGCACTGCAGCCATACTCAATCCTTGTTACAAACATTATACATCTCTGTGATGCATGAGTTGTGTTAGTAGGCGATGCCCGTTCCCCTGAAGTACACCACACCCATGTACACAGTATTGCTGCGCACCTGTACAGCACACTGGCATGTACTGTGCACCATACCTCACAAGTGTACACACCATTGCTGAATGTGTAGCAATTATGTTTGCTCTGTTGCTCACATCCCCTATGTGTCTGTCTGATATGAGGACTGATGTCAATAATTAATGCCTGACCTTTGATTTGCAGATCTCATCATCAGCAGTGCATGTATGTGCAATAAAATCCAGCTACACTGACAACCTTCAAAGCTTAACATGGATATGAGGAGTGTACACACCCTTGTTGACATGCCAGCATCTTCTGTGATATACAATGTGGCAACAATACTGCATTTGTTAACATTACACACACCTTATATGTGACATATGACCTGTGCAATCCAATGTAGTATCAAACAAATGTGTTAGTCATGCAGATGCTGAATGAGATGCATACAATATGTGGGTTACATAAGTGTGCACACCCTTAACGTGATGGTTTGCTGAAGCACCTGTTAAGTTAACTACAGCAGTCACTATTCCTGGAAGGGGTATACTAGCATGGCCCATCTTCACTTGCCATTATTTGGTCACTATGTCCTACAAAGATCCCCCAACTCTGCCAGAATGCAAGGTCAGCTCCTGTGCACAACCCTTGGAGGTCACACAGTGGCTTCACTATTGATGTAGAGTCTGGGTTATGTCTGGAACAATTCATGGTTTGAATAGGTTGCAGCATGGCTTTTGTAGGTGATGCTCATGTTCAGGTGATGGCCTCTGCACCAATTGCTGTTCCCCACTTGTTAACTGCATGCAGCCCGCTGTGTAGTTCTTCTAATAGCTAATATCATAGCAATCCACTACTATAAATAACTACATCATGTGGGCATTGTCCCTTTACCTTGCCTGTATGGAAGACATCCTTCATGTGTGGAGGCAGTGGTGTTGCAGATGACAGGTAGGAATACCTCTTACAACAAGAATTGTGGATACAGGCCAGCTACATGTTTGTATAAGGTTCCAGACCTAGGGACAGTGTGTGAGTATTGCTGTTATAGGCATTGAACACTGCTAGTTTTACAGGGTTTGTGTATACATGCTAGTTTTGCATGGAACGTAGTCTGTCTGCATAGCTCTCAACTGTGGGGCTATCCACATGATGGCCAGAGGTTTGGCTGTTATGTTTTGTCTGTTTCCCACACAGGTCTTGTCCTTGATAAATCAGTGGCATTCTCTCAGTTGATTGCTATCAGACCATGGTAACATCCATTTGTATTGCTGACTTCATATTCCTTGGTAAGGGTATGATGCAATCAATCCTGTAACACCAGCAACTTGTACAGTGTATAACAGCAATATTTTAAATATGACCCTGTGTTTCAGCCTTTGTCCTCCACTTATATACCAGGCTTTGTCCAGATGTCATGCAGTAAGAGATTGATAGGTATGGTCTATCATTATTTAGTGCTGACATTCCTGCTATCATTCCAGTGATGTGCACTCCCACACAAGTTGTGGGGTAGGGTCCATATATATGAGGGATACAGCTGGACAACATGTGTGACCCTGAACAGTCAAGAGGTCAGTGTATAGAGAACACAGTTATATGCCCTTGTAAGACATTTTATGGGAGAGGGGTATTAAATGTTTTTAACCTATGTTGTTAGAACATGTGAAGAATATCAGTAATAAGTAACATAAAGGTATATGGGTGTACATTTTCATACATTTCACCATGATGACAGCGGTGGACTAGAACTTACTGTTTTGCACAAAGTTCTGTTTGTCGGTGTGATAGTACCATTTTAAGTTAAGCATTGTTATGTAATGGATGCATTTACATTGTGACAATTGATACTTTTCCCCCTAGGGGGGTGACTACAGAGTGTAATTGGAGGTTGTTGAACTACATCTGTAATTAAGTGCTGATTGATCCTTGTCTTCAAGGCAAGTGGTTTTTTTTACTGTTGTACTACTTGAAGGCTTTAGCCTAGACAGCAAAGTATCTTATTTTTTGAGGATTACTGTATCATATGTTTTCTTTGAGAGTTGCATTAATCAGTTATTATGTATTTCAAACACCTAAATGCTATAAGAATTAGCATAAACAACTGACATAGTACACAAATAAACATTTCTATGTATGCAAAATGTGTGGTGTCATGTCCATTGCATTCTGAGTAGGTATATGTTTTCATTTGTAGGAAAGAATCAGACTTTGGGCATTTAAAAAGGTGTTAACTGTAGGAATACTGGCCTTTTGATATTCTGTGCATCCTCTATATATATATATATATATATACTCTCTCTCTCTCTCTCTATTTATATATATATATATATATATATATATATATATATATATATATATATATATGTATATATTTACATATGTGTTTGTATATATATATATATATATATATATATATATATATATATATATATGTATGTGTGTGTGTGTGTGTGTGTGTGTGTGTGTATCATTAGAATGTTTAGTGTTTCTACATTGTACATTACCTATGGTAGACTGGCTGTTTTGCATGATATGTTAGAAAAATCATCCCAGTATCTTAAAGCTCAGATGTCTTAGTGGCAATTTGTTGTGGCTATGATGTGCATGGTCCTGGGTTTGAGACTTGTAAGGGCTGGATATTTTGTTGCAAGGCAGAACAGTTCAGCTGTGGAGGAAGGGATAAGGGCAATAATGACAAGAGGTCCCTAGTTTGGGCCCCCTCACCCCCATTTACACTGCTTTTGGTCAGATGTTTTCCAGTGAGAGGTTCAGAGTGTGGATCCTTTGTCCAAATGCACTACATACATATATATGTATACATATATATATATATATATATATATATATATATATATATATATATATGTATATATATATATATATATATATACACACACACACACACAAATATATATATATATATATATATATATATATATATATATATATATATATATATATATGCCAAAACCAAAACGGAGGCTCTACTGATAAAAAATTCACCAAGAATAACAAAAATCAGTCCGTGGGAGACCGCAACCACTCAATTTATTATTAACGTCAGTAAAGTGCAGTGTAACGTTTTCGTCAGCATAAATCATTGAGTTCATCAGATACATAGTGGATTGCCATGACCTAGCTTATATACTTTATTACAAACAATTAAAACTTTCATTTAATTAAAATTTAAAGAAATACAACCACATTCACTATTTAAATACTATAAAGTCAATATATACTTTAAAAATGTTTATGAATGATGCATTTAAAATTTAAAAAAACTCATTTTTAAACTGCCACCTAAAACATCAATAATGTTTTAAAATATTTATATCAAAAAATATAAGGGTTGCTTCAAAACACCTTAGCATTTATAAAAAATAATTTCACGGCTTACCAGCTTTCAGTTTTAACAATGGGACAATAGATATAATTTAAGCCAGGGGTTTTATGGCTTCTAAAAAAATTTTCCAATAGGTTTCCCTATGCTCTGATCTAATCTCCCAAGGACCCCCTCTATTGTCTCGGACCATGGTTTCTAATACAAAAAAATTCAAACCTGGCCTGTTGGCATATCAATGTATGCCGAAACAGGGCATTATTAGAATTTTGTTTCTGTACTTCATAATTATGTTCGTATATCCTCCTCTTCAGGTGTCTTTCGGTTTTACCAATGTAAAACCCTTGGCATTTTTAACAGGTGGCTATATATATCAACCCTTGACTGTTGCAGTTGGAATAAGTTGTTGCCCTTATCCATCTATTTCTAGCTGCAATATATATATTTACATTGTGAACATGTTCCACACCTGTATGTACCTTTACGTTGGTTGGAAAATCTATTGATACTAGGTTCATATTCCAGTAAATTCTTAATGTTACTCCCCTTTTGGAACACTGTTCTTACTGTTTTTTCTTTTAAATTATTAAGATCTGTAATGTCCCGAAAAGTTTCCCATTCTTGTTCTATTATTTTCCTAATGTTACCGGAATTGGCACTGTACTCAGTAATAAAGGCTTTATTGAACCCATGAATAAGATCATGCTGCCCACCATCTCTCTTAGATTTTTCCACCTTGCCTGTACCCAAAATTGGTTGGTATTTGGTTTTCCTACCATCCTGAACTTCCTTGAGGATACCTGAAATAAATTCTTCAGGGTATCCTCTCTCCTGAAACATCCCAGTAAGCTTTAAACATTCTTGTTGATAGTCCAAGTCATCCGAAGTCATGCGGGATGCCCTAACAAATTGGCCCTTAACTACGCCCTTCTTCTGATGTCTTGGATGAGAACTATTATAATGGATGTAGCTGTTAGAGAAGGTGGGTTTTCTGTAAATGGAAGATTTAAAACCAGTGTCCTGCACACTCAAAGATACATCCAAATAGTCAATCCGATGAATATTGACCTGATAGGTGAAGGTCAAAAAGTCAGTAGTGGAATTTAGATATTTCATAAATTCCACTATAGTACTTGTCATACCTGTCTAAAAAATACAGATATCATCCAAAAACCTGGAATAACATATCCAATTTTTATTATATTCACTATTTAAGATGTACTTCTTCTCCCATACTGACAAAATGATGTTGGCATAAGTGGGGACGCAGTTTGCAACCATAGCCACTCCAGATATCTGTTTAAAATATTCCCCAGAGAAATAAATAAAGTTGTTATGCAATACTAAATCCACCAATTCCATAACTAGAAATATGTCATTATCACAAGCCTGTGGTTTGTCCCTCATAGCTTCTTCTAACCAAAGTAATCTTTGCTCGTGCGGTATGACAGAAAAAAAGGTCAACAACATCTATGGTGAGAAATTGTAGGTTAGGGACATTAAACTCAGGAATAACTTTACATAAAAATTCCCAAGAATCCTTAAGTAAATATTACTCTCTGCCCCACATTTGTTTAAGCTTCCAGTCCAGAAACTTAGATAAGGGAGATATCTTAGATCCCTGAGCAGAGACAATAGGCCTTACGGGCGGATTTTCAACATCTTTGTGAATTTTTGGTACCCCGAATATTGCAGGTAACCTAGGATTCTCATTTTCAAGATATGTATATGTGCTGAAATCTATAACCCCTTGATCAATTAAGTCCTTGATGATAAATCTATTTTTTTGTATGAAATATTGATCTCATTAATTGAAATAGATCTATAATGTGTGTCATCATGTAAAATAGCATACATTTTACCTTCATACATTATTTTATCCATAAGGACTATGCCACCCCCTTGTCTGGTTCCATAACCCTAATACTGGGGTTGTGGCCTAGTTCAAGGAGTAAATTATGTTCAGCTCTTCCTAGGTTAGGGGAAAATCTGTTATGTATGTTTACATTTCTGATGTGTTTTTCAATTCTGTTTTCAAGATTTTTCAATTGGGGGTGTATGGGTGGATTGAAGGTACTAGACCTAGTAGGGGTGGGGGTATCCACATGTTGTATATCAGATCCAAAAAGGTTTTCCAAATTGAGTTTTCTAATAAACATTTTAAGATCCATAATGACCTTAGTAGTATTAATGTTACATTGTGGAACATATTTAAAGCCCTTAGTAAATAAATCAAAAAATGTATCCATGACCAAAAGGTCACTGTAGTTATATATGTGGAAACCTGCTCGACTAAGGACCCGAACATTTTCCCCTTCATGGTCTATGACTATAGAGGGTACAGTATTTACCATTTCTGGTTCCTGTTCTTGTTCCTGTTCCTGTTGAACCCCCCCACCCCCCCCGTAGGGGTAATTTCCTTGAAAAAAAAATGATTGGAATCCTGGTTGTTACGTTGATTCCGAATCCTCTCGGACCGCCTTGGAAGGGGTTCCTGTCCCTCATGATTGTCACTGAACCCTTCACCCCCCCTCCTCCAAATTGACGACATCAAATACTAAGTCCTCTCCATTAAGAGTATGAATATCATGTCCGTCCCTATGATAACTGGAACGTATAGGAGGAGGTGCCGGATATTGCAAACCTTCCTGATACTCCTTGATATCTCTGTTTAACGTTTTGTGTTTTCTATTAAGAATTTCTTCACATTTTTTATCTATCTGTGCTCTAATGTCATAATACTTTTTTCTTTTCTTGTTCTGCAGTGAACAAGTCATTAGTCACAATATCACTGTATTTCTCTATATCACTATGTAGTTTACAAATATCTTTTTCATAATAGTTATAATATATGTATATAACATGCAGTGCAGTTATATCTCAGAACCATCCCTCAAAACCTGTTAGTGCAAGGAACCTGTACAAAGTCTGTAAAGGGGGGGGGGTGGAATGGGCCACATATACGGACATATTTCAAAAATTGTGTTACAAATGAAGATGTGTTACAGCAACAGTGTGTGTTTCAGTGGACAATTACTAAAGGTAGGGTTGGGAGGGTGGCCTAATGGTTAAGGTGTTTCCCTTACAAACACAAGGTGCAGGGTTTGAGTCTCAAAAGGGATAATTGGCTAGGTGTAAAAAGGCTTGCAAGGGCAGTTAGCTTAGTGCTAATCTATGAATCTATGAGCCTATGGATATGATGAGGGAAACTGAAATGTCATGTCATTTATTTACTGACATAAATCCTTGGATCATCAACGTGATTCACCAGAAAATTAGAAATCAATTTTGAAGCTGAACAAAAGTATGTACCAAACATCCGGACATCCAGTGAAAAATCTGGAGGTGCAGAGGTATGTTCAGTACCCCTTAGTGCAATGAATGTGGATCAAGCCTGATAAAGTGGGAGGACAAAGGCCTGAAAATAGGGACATGTCCAAAATATGTCATGTAGTAACAGTGTATGTCCTAATATATATCAACTGAAATATCACAATTCCAGAACTCAACTGCTTCTCATTAGTTATTGATCTCAATCCCCACATCATCTCATTGATGTGTCATGCATACATAGCAGTTATGGGGACCAGACCAAAGATATTGGCCACAGAACTAGACATCCTATGAATATGTGGACATAACACAACATTAGGGAAACTACACTGAGCTACAGAGCAATGTCCAGACTACAATCAGGCTGACATAACACTACCCATGTCCAGTTCTGGGGCTGTACATATGCATTAGCAAATATAACATGCACTACAGGGATATAACACTAGTGGAAAACCTGACAGTGGTGTTAAAGTGCATATCACCAAACAAAGTGCACCACAGTCACAGTGACATACCAGTAAGCAAACTGAACACAACAGTATAATACTGTGAGAGCAAACACATACCGTTTGCCACTCACACAGTACCCCTACATATACTGCCACAATTCACAGTGTACTTGGAATCCTGAGGTGTTACATGACATTTCACAGTCATTCTCTTCAAGCATATGGACCTGATAGACCACCAGTAGCTGTAGCAGCATGCAGAGTCAGATAGATAAAGGATGTATGGCACTCACAGCTGCTATTCTCCCTACCCAGCCCAACAAACATATACACACAACACTGCTACACAATCATGGAAGTCTGTTCACAATGGCCAGACAGACATAACTGTTATATGTCCATATTTCCACAGAATTACCAGAGTGTGGACCCACAACCCTGGCGCCCACTGCATACCATGGCCAGGAGTCTGCCAGGTCATTGGCATGATAACTGGAGTGCAGTTGGTAATTATTGGTTTACCATACCTCTGCACCTCATAGTGCAGGACATGTGGACAATGCATGGCATACTTGTGGGACAGGGGGCTGGAAAGAGGGACATATCACACATAATGGTGTTACAAACTGAAACAGTAGCTACTTTTACATGTATTGTTGCAACATCACATCCCTGAAGGATATGATGTCTGGAACACCAATGAATTACAACACTTACTGACTGCAATCCTCACATTATCCTACCAACCCCACAAAAACAGATGTTGATCGAGGAACACACCAAGCATAATAGGCAAACATCTGGCCAGTCTTTGGACAACATGCCAGTTGGAAAGTATGTCAAAGGCATACCACTGTCAGATGTCAAGTCACCCAGTAAATGCATGTCCAGGCAAACCCTGTCAATGTAGCAACCACCCAGCAGCAGTAATGACATACAATCTGTACCAAATTCTGGAACCATGTCCCCCAAGTTGTTGGGCTTTCTTCACATGTCCTGTCCTGTGAGGTATTTCCATCTAGCCCCCACACCTCCATAAATTCCCCCGCACAGGCAAGGGAAATGGACAAGGGCCACATGAACGGCATCCCAAATGTTGGAACTAGCAGCTGTGTCCGGGCCCACAACACAATACTATTTGGGCACCTACAGAGCTTTATTGCCTCAGCAATACCCAACAGGACAACATCAACCCCCCAAAATAGGCTGAATGCCTGTGGTGGACAGCAGCAATACACAAACCACAGAATTGTCCCTATATTGGTCCATGCAGGGCAAATCAGGAGCATGCACCAACTTGGCATCAAGTCAGCCTTTGTCTGATCAACCATATAAGGTCACAGATGGAGTTCTGTAAGGCTAATTATGAGTACATATTGGACACATCCACCAAGGCCAATCACAAGCCCATCTTCACATATGTCTGCAATCTCTGAGGCAACAAACTAACCAATCCTGTAATGCTGGCTAATCAGTCCACATACACACACAACATAGCTATAGGCAACCTGCTGCAGATAGATTTAGGGGGACATCACCCTCTGGATCAGCAGCACCATAGCTGGATATGCACAGCACCCACCCCCCCTCCCCTCATCACCAGTGAGCAGGTACATATTGCCTACTGAAAGGCAACAAACGTTAGTATCCAAGGCGCCTGATAACATCCCTGTCTGCATCCTACATGACCTCAGGCATGTGCTCCCAGCTTCATTACACAATGTAGTCACACCAAGCCTTGGCACAATTCACACCCCATCCGCATGGAAGATGGCCAATGTCATCCCTTGACACAGACATGAATGAGGAGTACAGGAGTAAGACATTAACTAGCCCTCATTGGGGGGAATATGACACTTCAGGACCAGCAGTGCAATGCAAGCAGATACACTGCTGATACAGTACAGGGGTATGGTGTGGGTATGAGTGGTGTCTACTGCTATTCAATGTAGCTGTGCAGGGTCTGCACATACTGTTGCCAAATGTATCAGGTCCTGTGATGTGTCTCCCTTTTTATGTCTTCCAGGTGTAGTGTCGCATCAGCAAAGGTCAACTATCTCAGCGGCTGAAACAAATATAGTCATAGAAACCATACTACAGAACCATGCCATAATGTTTGGCTGGAGCAAGCAACATCTGCAGGAGAGGACCAGCCTGTGGGATGACCTAGTCCACAGGGTAAATTATGTTGGCCTGCATGCATGTACATATGAGCAGGTCCAGCATTGTGAAAGTGACATCATATGCCATGCCTGGCAAAGGGTTCTTGCAGTGGCCATGGATTGCACAGCCACAGGTGTGGGCCTGGCTTTGTAGCCCCATTGACACCCACCGGGGAGCTCCTCGGGTAGCTTGGGGCATCCATCCCAGTACAACATCAGAGAACAGACACCCCCACATACCAGAGGTGGGTGGCACCCAGACAATGAATGAGGAGTGTGCAGGTAAGGCCCAAGTGTAGATTACTAGACTAGTGTAGCAGACATACTTGTAATTGTAGATTATTTATGTGCATGTGGCAGGTCAGATTGCAGTTGTGGATGGGATTTTTTAATGCACATATGTGCACATCTATGATGAAGGACAGCAAATTGTGTAGTATTGGGGGTTGTACTGTAAATGTGCAGACATGCTGCATCCATCCTGTACCAATGCCACATGTGGGTCTGCTGACAATACTTCCCTCCCCCAACTACTTAGGTCCCTCCAGTCTGCATGTGGGATGGAAGCCTGCAGCTGGTGAGTATGCAGTTGTTGTGTTTTGGTTTGTCAATACCCCAGGCATGTGAAAGCTATGCAAAGTACCATGAACACAACTGTCACTCATAGCCATATTGCTTTATGTGCATGTTCACATGTGTTGATGTTAACCACATTGAAGCACAGTGGTTACCACAGGGGCCTATCCAATGAGAATGTAACATCCCAGTAGCATACCTCATGCCCTGTCAGTGTAAGACCTCTGGACAGAGACCAAGAAAATAGGCGAACAAATGGCCTAAGGTAGGGACATGTGTGAAACATTACTGTCATATAGTGGATATAAACAGAGTACACACCCCTGTTAAGAATCCAGGTGTTTGTGATGTGTGTGTGTGTATATATATATATATATATATATATATATATATATATATATATATATATATATTAAAAAATTGAGACCACAATATGTCAGTCGACACCTTTCCCAAATTGTAGTGTGACCTATGACATGAACAATTCAGCTATAAAACCAACCAATCTGTTGGCCACTGAATATGGAGTATACAAACCTGACAATAAGCTAGATGCATATGTGTGCACACCCTTCAAATAATATGATATTGCAGCAGCTTGTGATTTACTGACAGCATACAGTCTGCTTGAGTAAACACCTTGACAGTACTGAGATTAGAACTCCTGCCTATCTACTTATTTCTACTACAGTGTTACACAGTTACCAGACACACCATACAGCTTACGTGTGTTCTCCTAGTTCCAAGTAACTTCTAAGGTGAATGACATCAGCAGGCATAGTAAAGTAGGGTGATGGGACAATTACAGGGTGGTACACAAATCAAAATGGTATAACCCAGACAGTACATGATTCTCACACTCACACACCTACAGTTGTCAGTACTGAGATTAGCACTCCTGCCTGTCTAGTTATTTCTACTACAGTGATACACAGTTATCAGATGCACCACAGAGCTTACATGAGTTTTCCTAGTCCCAAGTAACTTCTAAGGTGAATGACTTCAGCAGGCCTAGTAAAGTAGGGTGATGGGACAATTACAGGGTGGTACACAAATCAAAATGGTATAACCCAGGCAGCACATGATTCTGACATACACACTTGCAGGTATTGAGATTAGAAACCCTGCCTATCTATCTATGTATACTATAGTGTTATGCAGTTACCACACATGCTACAGTGCTTACTGGGTTGACAACTGGCCAAAGTTGCTGATAACTGCACAGCTGAGGTGAACTGTTACAGGTGCCAGTAAGTCTGCTGTGAGTCTTCCCCTTAGATCTTGCCAGTTGTTTCTTTTCTGCACTTCAAATAACCTAAGAGCTTTGCTCTTCATGTTTATTTATCAAGTATTCTAGCACATCTGAAAGCCATCAGCAGTAGTCATTTGTCCCAGACATAGCTTCAGTACTTAGTAGTTATGATCATCCCTCCTACCATGATTAAAGTGCAGTGTCTGTGCTTTTGCCCATTAACCTGGTGCACTTGGGCATTCTGAGGCACTATTGAAACTGCCTCATGTACACAGACAACCCTCTCTTCTAAACTTCCAACACTCAGACTTGTGAGAGATACCCCTATATCACCATATTGGAAGATATGCATTCTTCAGCGAAGACTGCACTAGCTGGTCAAGAGGAGAAGGGTCAACACCTGCAACACACCACATGGAACACATCCCCCTCCAAAACACAAAGTATCACAGCTCTGACATACAAACAATAACCACACACCCACCTTCACAGTGGCACTCAATAGACATTTACTCAAACATTAGAGACCGCCAGAACAAACACCCACTTGACCACCACAACACAGCACAACAACAGGACACATATCTCACCTACACAGTGTGCCTCTCAACCTAAGCTCCAAAGGGTAAAGACCTTGCCTAATACAGTAATCATAGGTGACTCAATTGTGAGCCACTCAGATGTGCCACTCACTAGTTTGAACATGGATGAGGTAACAGTCAGATTTCTATCAGATGCCAGAATGCAGCACATAACACACCCAGTCAGGTCACTCCACAACAACTACAAGTATCACTCTGTCATTGTCCATGTGTGTGTGTGAATGACCTGAGATGCACAGCCATGGTCTATATGAAATGAGACATGGTGGAGCTCTCAGATTATGTGGGCTAGGCAGGTAGGGCAGTAGCCCTGAGCAGTATACTACTGTCATCCTGAATGATACCGCAGTACAAACAACAAATGATTGCCTTCAACAATTGGCTTATGTGTCTGGTGTCACTCTCATGGAAACCAGTATCTGTCTGCTTGGGATGACAAAACTGGCAGACTGCAATGACTTGCCACAGATGGCCTGCATCTGTCACCCCTGGGTTTCAAGGTACTGGCTAAGTGTCCTGCCAACCCTATAGTGGATTTTACAGTGGTGGTCCAAATCACATTACCACCATAACAGCTACACATATATGTAATCAGAGGGTCATGTTGCTAAACACTAGGCATCTAAATCCCTTGATGCAGCCACTCGCAGCACTCCTCAAAATGGTGAACATTGCCATTTGTGCTGTACCAGAGACCTGTTTTACGGCAGCAGACAGCAGCCCTGTACAACCAGCCTACAACTCAGTCCATACCTGTCAGCCCCAAAACATGGGACGCAGCTGCAAAGGCAGTGGTGTCTCCATACTGATAATAGATATGCACATATCCTGAGTAGTATCCCAGTATAATGCATCTGACATATGTCAGGTACAACTCACATTGGGTAGTAGTGCAATCCAGGTCATAGCCTGCTATAAGTCCACATCCATGTCCCTAGACTTTCAATCCACATTCTTCAACACCCTGGAATCTATCAAGGCCAACCCAACACTCACATACTAGGAGAGTTCAACTAACCCTCCATCAAGTGGGAAAGATATTCATGCCCCAATACACTGGCACAACATTGCCTGATATACATAAGTTCCAATGCCCTAGACCAACTCACACTGACACCCAGTGGATGAAGCACCATCCTTGACCTGTGTTGATTACTAACATATGGGACTGTTGCTTGAAAACAGTAGCCAATTGCTGTGTGGTCAGATCGAACATAGAGTAATCACCTTGGAAATCCAGTTATCATCAACAAGCCCTGCAAAGGTAACCACCTTGGACAGCTTCTCCACAGCTGAGATTGGACTCATAAGAACAGAGGTGATTAACGTCACAGCAACCATGCCAATGGAAAATTCCTGCATGACTGCCAAATCATACACAATTGCACTGTACAGACAAGTACATGAATGCATGGAACTAGCCATACCCCACAGAACCCTGACATTCACCTCCAAACACTGGAGGCCATTCAGGTGGTCCCCTGTCATTAATAACCTGTACAACAGAAGGAAGAAACTGTTGCAGAAAAAGGTGGAGCCCCATGAATGGTAAAACACCCTTATTAGCCTCACCAATAACTTAAGATCCCTCATGGAATCATCTAAAGCTGCCTATGATGGCAGAATTGCAGCAAACACTGACAGTGATCACAAACCCATTGATAGTCATATCAGGAACCCCCACACCAATACCCATATGTGCTCTGAGATAATGCACAATGCTACCTCCTATACTGTGACAACAGATATTGACAACATTCTTGCCAACACATTCAGTGCCAGCTTTACCCCTGTCTATGCCTAGGGGAACAGTCAGAATGGAAGAGGAATGCCAGGTACCCAGGATTACTCCTCCCAGGTTACACCTGCATTGTCCACAGGTGAGAATACAGCTTCCATGGGACCCCAAATAATCCCAGGCTGTGTTCTACATGAACTACAGAGAAAGCTGGCAACACATTTGTGTGCTCTGTTTAGTCACAGCCTCACCTCAGGATTTGTCCTTCCCAAATGGCACACTGCTACATTCATTCCTCTCCATAAAGATGTGAGAAATACAGACCCTGAGAATTATCAGTCCATTAGCCTTACTTGTGTGATATGTACAGCTATGGAGCACATCATCAGGGACCTGATCGACAAACATATAGGTAATCTCCTAACTCTGGACCCCACACAGTTTGGCATTGTGAAAGGGAGATCATGCCTGCTCAGCCTGTTTGGCTTCTTTGAGTCAGTCACCAGGGCTGTGTATCACAGTAAAGCACTGCATACAGCCTACATCAATCTGGCCAAGGCTCTTGATACCATTTCTCAGTTAGGGATTATGGTTGAACCAAGCAAAGTAGGCATCAACCCCTATATCTCTAGGGGGTAGTTGCAAATTGGCTCACAGATAGAACACATATTGTGAACATAGCATGCTTCAAGTCAGACTGCCAGCCAGTCATGAGTGGAATCCCACAGGGATCAGTAATGGATACTCTCCTGTTCAGCATATAGTTCTCAGGGCTCCAGACCAAGACAACTGCAATCTGAGAGCCATCATTAACTCCACCAGTGATGCAGACATCCTACAGAAAGGCCTTGCTGAGACCACTGACTGGTGTGGACACCATGGCCTCTGGCTTAACACCACAGAATGCATCAGCCCCTTTGATAATATCTCAGTTCCCACTACATACCATATTGACAGGAGCCCACTGAACACTGTAGGTGTTATTAAAGAACTGAGGACACAGGTTGACAGCAACCTGTCCTTTCACCACCACATTGCCACTGTGGTCAGGAAATCCTTCAATGTGGCACATGTCATTACCAAGGGTTTTGCAGTTGGGAGGAATGAAGTCATTGTCTCTGTGTACTCTTCCCTCATTAGATCACTCATCATGTATAAAAGCACATTTGGCATGTACCTCAGTAGACACCTGCAACAGCTGGAGAGGACACAGAAGTACCTCACCTAGGCATTCAACACCTATCCTACACAGACAGACTCAAAAGACACCAGCTATTCTCTGTCTCCTGTCACCTACTTAGAGGCAATCTCTACTTGACTTGAAAAGCCATGTCTGACCCAGCTATTTTACAACTCCTATATCTAAACACATCCCAATCTCTCTGCACCACACACTGCAGGGACATTGACCTCATTACCACAATTAACACAACATGTTAGAGGGACAGGTTCATCACCCAGAGACTGCAAATGCCCTGGAAGAGACTTGTCATACATGTCAAGCAATGCACTTAGATGACCCTGTTCCAGATAAATCTTGATGAGTGGATGAGTAATAGATAGTTTACCCCAGGGATCACTATAGATGCTCTACTTGCTGGAGGCACTGGTAACTAACATCAGGTGGCACAATGGCAGGGCACATCTATGGCATAGGCTTGTAATGGCTCCAGGGCCATCAGCCTAGTACACAACTATGTACATACCTCTTAATCTCTTAGAGCAAGACATCTGGACAAAGTCATAAATAAAAGTGGGAAAAGGCCCAAAAATAGGGAGAATTTCTAAACATTGCTCCTACAAACTTAGAAAGTGTATAGAATAACATGTTTTGCATCAGCAAGATTTGTTTGCAGGTTATTAAGTCTGACACTCAAATGTCTGTCAGTATTTTCTAACTTCAGTCTTTAATAATTTGCCACTAATTTGCCAGAAAACCATAATTTCATCAAAAATAGTCCAAAAATATGAGGCAAACTTCTGCACACTCTGCAAAAATCTGTACAGTTGAGAGGTTTGACTATGTACCTATAATGGGAGGTGACATCAGCATGACTGATAAAGTAGGCCAGTGGGTGGGTAACTTATCAAAATACTTCTTCATACAAACATACACACACAACCACTTATACCAGATCTGAGAATAGAACTCCTGTCTATCTAGTTCTTTGTACTATAGTGTTACACAGTTATTGCACACACTACAGAGGCTTCCAGCCTGACAACTGGCCAAAGGTGCTGATAAGGGGAATTATATCAGCAGGCTTATAAAGTAGGCCAGTGGGTGTGAAACTTGTCAAAATAGCACAGCTTACAAACATACACACTACATGCACATTTGACACATCTGAGAATAGAACACCTTCCTATATATCTCTTGGTACTATAGTATCATCCAGTTATCACACATGTTACAGAGCTTGCCAGGCTGACAGTTGTTTAAAGGTGCTGTTAAGAGGAATGACATCAGCAGGCTTGATAAAGTAGGCTAGTGGGTGTGAGGCTTATCAAAATACTTCTTCTTAAAATGTATACACACACACACTCATTTGCCAGATTTGGGATTAGATCCCCTGGCTACCTAATTATTTGTACTATAGTGTTACACACTTATCACACATGCTACAGAGCTTACTGAGCTGACAGCTGGCCAAAGGCAACAATAAGGGGAATGGCATCAGCAGGACTGATAAACTGGGCCACTGGGAAGTGTTGTGGGTAGGAATGGTGTAAAACTGTTTCACCTACAACAAAACAAACACACACACCCTCATTCTCACATAGACAACTGTCACACACACTTGCCAGTATTGAGATTAGAACCCCTACCTATCTAGTTATTTGTACTATAGTGTTACACAGCTATCACATGCACTACAGAGCTTATAGGTGTGATCACTGTCTAATAGTACTTCTAAGGTGAATGACAGCAACAGATTGTGTGAAATAGGGCAATGTGAAGTGTACTGAGTGGGAAGAGTCTCTCTCTCTCTCTCTCTCACACACACACACACACACACACACACACACACACACACACACACACACACACACACACACAGATGATGTGATATAAACTCAACCTCAGTACTGTTACACAATGGGGCTCACTGTTTATGCTTGCATGTACAACTGTTTACAACTGGTATGCCACTGTCAACAGCAGGATATCACTGTATGCCATTCAAGGTATCAGTGTGTGTGACTCACTCTGTCTGTGCCCCCGTGTCTATCTCTGTATCACTGTCTGTGTCTCAGTTCCCCACATCTATGTGCATGTATGCTTGACATATGTTGTTATCTGTTGCCCATATATATGTGTGTGTATGTGACACAACAGATGCAGATATATCACATATGGGCCACCTACAGCTAGCTGAGGGTAATCCTGTCTGATGTGTTTGTGTGGGGACAGTTGAGGTGTACATAGCTGTCTGTATGCATGGACAGATATACACAATGCAGTCATATATTCCGATGTGGGTTCCAACATGTTTTGTGATTCCCTAAGTGTAGGAGCATGCCCAGTGTGACCTTCTATAGTTAGTGTGGGACTCCATTCCAGAGATATGTGTACTCCAGTCCAGGGTTTTGTGTGCTACAGCAATACCTCTCAGGAGTACACAGGAGTTTCATCAGGGTACTTGTTTTGTTTAGCAAACATTTTCTGACATATCTGTAGTCTGAAACTGCAATGCATTGTGTCATTACCTAGTGCCAGTCATACTCAGATCATGACTGTGCTTTACCAGAGGACTACTTGTTGTATGATGCATAGACAAATATTATGAGGGCAGCTATGTAAATTCTTGCCCAACAAGGTCATTTGTGAGGTGTTGCTACAGGCAGTGTAGTAATGGCACACAGCTGTGTAAACAGTCCAGCAATCTGGTGATATACTGGCTGGGAATCTCCTACTTGTGTGGTATCATTCTAACCTGTGATGTCATATCCTTATTTGTGCATACCTCTGACCTATACATTTTTGGGCAGATTATCCAGGTGTTTGGCTAGACGTTTCATCCTCTCTATGTAAACATGTGTTTTTATGGCAAGTTAGTTACATATAATTGAAGTGTGGTGTTATACGATAATACAGACATTCCTGTTGCAGAATACATAAACTGCAGAACATTTATGCTACTGCAAACCCCTCACCCTACCAACTTTCTCAGTATATGAGAGCAATATTTACAACACATGCCTATCATTGTGCCTTTTTTCCACTTTTATTTCTACCCTTGTACAGACATCTTGCTGTCATAGGTTGGGAGTTATGGGTGTGGGTACAGAGTGCATTCAAGTGTGCAGGCATGTCCATTATTTGTAAAAGCAAACATAACAAAAAGGATTATTGAGAATGACCACTGCCAGCAGTACCACAAAGCACTTATATTCACAAAAGCCCTGGCACTTCCGCTACACATCCTTTAAGATGTCACTCATACGTTTAGTATATTCCATATAGCACTGTGACTTCCAGGTATGTCAGTGGCAGAGCAGTTGATGTCACTGACATGCATAAGAGTTGGCACTGCAGTTATCTGCACACGGCCCTTTCAAAGGCAGCACTATACCTAGGGCAGTACAAGACGACTGCCAGGAGAACGTGCTGGCCAGATCCAGACAGTATTAACCACACATACACATAGCTCATTGACCTCTGCATATTGTGGACAGTCAACATGTTTTCATGTGCATTGATACAGCCCTGCTAATGTGTGCTATGCTGCTATTTCCATGCAAATATATATGTTACGGCATTTGTGTGGGTATATGGGGGAGGGCACACCTGTCAACTGTACACATTTGCACAGAATGTGCTGATATTTGCTTTACATTTTGATTCCATTTCCCATACTATAGTGCCCTGTCTTGGGGACTGGAGGCATATCAGTACAGAGCCCAGGTCAGATTGTACTGACATACATTTGAGTTTCAGACTTCTTACCCTTTAGAGCCTTACTGCAACTGCACATCCTGCTGTGCTATGACTGTGTGAGTCTGTAGGGGGTAAATTCAACATTGCTGCCATTTGTGTGTCTTTACCAACATTTCCCTGTGGTTTTCTACAGCTGACTTGCTGTGCGGGTGTGAGGGGTGGTTATGGGACCCCACCCTGACATCCATCCCTATGACCTATGACCCCCCAGTTAGTTGTCCCCACACATATACTGCAGTGGGATTTGCCACCTTGGGTACTACTGCATAGTGTGTGGAGGCCAGTTTTGGCCTGACATTTTCTGGTGTCCCACATAGCCATCAGTTGCGTGCTGCTATCCCAGTGGGCCACCCTATTCCCTTGCATGCATGCAGCATTGCCATAGATATGCTAGCAGAGCTTACTATTCCATTCCTTTATTGTTAAGAAGACTCCTTATGCTTGCAGCAGTTGTGAGGACGGTGCTTGAGGTCCACCTATCTTGGATGCACACAGTACACTGCCTATACATGGTAAGTTACAGGTAATGTTATGTGTGTGTGTCATCCATTTTACTGTGAGTGCGGGTCAGAGAGAGGTGTCAGTCTCTGGGGTCCCTGCAGTGTCAGTGTGTGTGCTATGCATTGCATACTGGGCATGCCTCCATCTGCCTATGGGGGCAGGCTCAGGAGCCTCCTACTGTGAGTCCCTTTGTGCCTATGGGGACATCGGCAATGGTGGGACACTGTGTGGCCCTTCTTCATGCTGGTCCTGCTGCAGCTGTTTCTGCAGGATCATATTGTGTAGCATGGCACATACTATGAACATGTGTGCACATGTGGCTAGAGAGTACTGCAAGGCCCCACCAGATGTGTCATGGCAGCGGAACTGTGACTTGGGCATCCTAAACACATGCTTTATAATAATCCTGGTTTGTGCATGTGCTTCATTATGGCATTCTTGTGTGGGTGTGTGTGCATTGCTGATGGGTGCCATCATCCCCAGCTCCAGTGCATAGCCAGCACCCCCCACCAGATGGCCATACGGGAAACCCCCACTGGCAAATGCCTGGTACAGCTGTGACTAATGCCAGATGTGAGAGTTGTGATAGCTTCCAGAGCTGCCAGCACACACATTCATGATAATGCCCTGGGCATTGCACATGACCTGGCAGTTGGAGGGAAATCCCTTGCAGTTTATGTAGACCCTACCCTGTTCACCGGATGGTGATTTGAGGTGGATGTGCATGCAGTCTATGGCACCCAGTACCTTTGGATATTCTGCTACATGGTAGAAGAGACACATATTTTTGGTCCTCTCCTAACAGGTGTTGGGGAAGTAAATGTACTCACTGGCATGTGGTAGCATGGCATCCAGGAACTTATGGAGTACCCCGGATGCAGATGCCTGTGATACCCCCATGATGTCCCCATTAGGTGTTTGGAAAGTCCCTGTATCTAGAATTGTTAAGGCTACACATACCTTGGTATCTACTGGGATGGGTTACCCTCAGTTGGTTCTAGCTCTGAGTTGCAGCCAGCACAGCTCAATGACTTGCTGACGTATGTCTTTGTCCACCCTGTAGTGCTCTACTATCTCCAGATCATGTAACCCCTGGTAGTTTACCCTGGGTCTGAACACTCTTCTCCTCCTTGGTCTGTGGCAGTTGTCAGCATTATCCTCCTCTCTGCCATCAGCCTCTAGCACATACTGATAGATCACAGCAGTGGCAGCCCTTAATATTTTTCAAGTTAAAATCCCCCTGCATTTATTCACCAGTGGTGCAGAGTTTGTGGAAAACCATACTGTAAGGAGTCTCCATACTTTATACTGTTGTGCTGCTGATGCTGCCTGTATGATTGGCTGACCATGATACATTCCAGCTGCCAGCTATATTACTCATGCCTTTGCTTTGGCCACTGTGAGTGTTACAGGCATTAGTGGTAATTTGTGCATGGTTGCCTTTATTCTGCTGTTGCCCTTCTTGTAGTTAATTGTTACTTACATCTCCTCCCATTTTCAGCTATGCAGCCACCTGCCAGCTGTATTATATCTGCATGACCCATTCTGACTTGCAACACTCCCATAGTAGTGATTTCTAATTCATTTCTCCTTCATTTCATGCTATTGCCCCTTATTTTTTATTTAAATCTCCTCCCATTTTCAGCTATGCAGCCACCTGGATTATTGAGTACTTTCATTGGCTCACTGTGGGTTGCAGACTCCCATATTGCTCACTTGTACTGCGTGTCCCTTGTTCTGCTACTTCCTTTGCCTTTTCCTTCTATCTTCCTTTTTCAGCCTGCAGGTTGTGTAAACAGCATGAAGTGTCCCTTCCCTGCATGCAAACACGCTCATCAGTTCATGGAATTAAGAGTAAAAACCTGAGACATGACCTCTCACTTAGCTGTGCTTAGCTAAGCAGAAACCAGCCAACAGAGCTCCAATGTGCTTACAGCAAGCATGACACACCCCCTTTTCATGTTCCTTGATCTTCCTGCCTACATGATCTTGTTAGAGCACCTACACGGATAGGTGCAGTCTGACACTTAGAATAATTCCTTAAAAGGTTGTGATTCAGTATAAATCCCCTCATTAACATACCCCACTGCCTTAAGCCCTAGTTACTGCACTATTCACGAGCCTTCCCCCTTAGCAACCACTATTCTCTGCCAATGTTTACTTTCTGCATTCCATTGACTATAATGGCAAAATGCAGAAAGTTGTTTTAATGGAGTTCCCCCCCATTTCTGCATATCCACCCCCCTCCCAATAACGTACCACTTCCTTTGCCCTCAATGGTTGAGTTCGGCCAACAAAAATTAATGTTTATTTTTCTTTATTCTGAATTGGTTTTGCATGCCAATGTTCATATATTTGGCCATTGGCATGCATAACCTGTTTAATACATGCTTTCTGGAGTGCTGACATGCCTCCATTGTGTACTTTGCAGAAATGTATTCAGTCGGTAACCGAATACATTTCTGCAACTTACACTGTTCTGGCACGGAGACATGCTGCTTTGCTGGATCACTAATCTGGCTCATTTGCATGGTTTTCAACAGCAAATGAGCTGATTAGCATCCAGCACAGCTTTCCATGTTGGAACAGTGTAGGGCCGCTCATGCACGTCAAAACGGCATGTACCTGGATCGCGAAGCAGCCATTTTCCTTGCAGGAGCGGCTACACTGTTCCTGCATGGAAATAACCACTTAGTGAATCCCAGGGTTAATCTTTGACTAGAGGAAGGGGTTTATGCTAAAGCTGTTTCCAACATTGAGAAAAAATGTGACAAAGCATTTACACATAAACAGAAGAAGCATGAAAGAGACACGAAACAGTATGAGGCATACCCCTATTAAAAGTCTGGCTTTCAAAAAGAATAGGAATAAAATTACTTTTGGTGTAGGTGTTGGAGAAGAATATAGCACTGCTATTTATTTAGGTGGGACACATGATGGGGTTTCACATACTAGTGATTCCCACAATAATAACAATAATAATATTTTTTGTTTCTCCACAGAGGTCAGAACGGCTAGTCATTTGCCAGAAATAACAGTTAGATCTGGGGTGGAGTCCCTGACAGGATTTTTCAAGGCATTGGAACTAGTGAATGATGAGCTGGGAGGGATTTATAAACATGAGAATGGTATTACATTGTCTTTTGATGGGTACAATAATTACAACTACACAGATGGCCCCATTACTATTGAACACGCTATACTTTTTCAGAAAGGACTGGATTTTGTACCTTCTAGGCAATTCAGTGTAGTAGATTCCCTAGTGGAACTTAAACGTTTTACTAGAAAATTATACTTAGCCCTTTATTTTGGAGAATCACAGGTAAAACAGGTGAATACCCCAAAAAGGGGGAAGTTGTTAAGAAAAATGTATATCTAACCTACTGTTGCATCCTTTATTAAATATCTTTGACCAAGTTGCTACTGAAGATATTTACAACCTACAGGCTAGCAGTAGTAATCAATTTTTAAATTCTAATTTAAATAATAGACAGAAAGAATGTTTTGAATCCCTGAGAAATGGTAAGACTCTCCATATAATGAACCCAGATAAGGGGAAGATACAGTGCTATTTGATTCAATGGAAAACTCTAACATCATGTCCACAATTTTGTATGACACTGATACCTCCTGACCTGTCTCAAGGAATGAAATAAATACATCATGCCAAAGATGTTATTCTTACTTAGAAGTATAACCAAAAATATATACCAAATATAAGCTAAAAAGGACTGTAGCTCACTGCAAATGCTTACTTTCAAAAAATCACTTTTAATAGAAAACAAATAAAAACGAACCCCTGAGGGTTAAAACTCCAGTGCAGTTAGCAGATGAAAGCACTTAACCAGTGTGTAAAACAGTTTAAACCCTCAGGGTTCATTTTTATTTGTTTTCTTTTAAAAGGGATTTTTTGAAAGTAAGCATTTGCAGTGAGCTACGGTCCTTTTTAGCGTATATTTGGTATATATTTTTGGTTATTTGGTCATATATACACTTACAACTTGGTACTTAGAAGAATACTTATTAGATCAAAGAATAACTCTTGACCTTTACAATATATATATATATATATATATATATAAAGTAGAAAATCTCATTATTCCCACCATTTTTAGCACCTCAAAATCAACAAGAACATGGACTATCCACATTTTAGACCCATAGTAGCTGCTCAGGTGTCAAAAACCCACCCCTGCAGTATGTGAGTATCACTGGTTGAAACCTATTTATAAGGATATTCCACATTTGATTATCAATTTGTGTGATTTTCTGGGGAGACTGAATGCCAATTTATGGGACAAGGAACATATTTTTCTTACCATAGATGTATTGAACTTATTCATGGTTATTCCCAAAGAGCAAGGTTTGGAATCCTTCCATAATAACATTCTCTAGTACATCTTGTTCGCTAATGACAAGATCAACTTACTTGTGGAATTAATGACTATGATCTTAGTAAACAACTTAATTTATTCCGAAGGTGAAATCTTCAAACAGAATAGAGGTGTTGCCATGGGGGCATCTTGTGCCCCTATTTTTGCAAGCCTTGTATTACTGGACTGGGAGAGTAACTTTGTTTTCAATTCAGAGTTTTTCACTAATGTAAGAATGTATGTAAGGTTTTTGGATGATATATTTATTCTTTGGGGTGGGTATAAAACATAGATACCGCCACATTTAGGGTTACAGTGGACTGTCGGACCCCAGATATTATTTGTTTAGTAACCTGCTCAGTATATACAGCTTTTTATCTGAGTAAAACTAATCACCCTTTTTTGAAAGGATAAGGGAGCATGTTTAGAATATATGAACAGGTGATACTAGAAACTCTTTGGTGAGACATGTTATAGAGTCAGAAAGTTTACATACTTTTAACCTTAAAGTTATAGAACATGTTAAATATTGCTCTCAATTGGGTGACCATAGAAATTTTACTGAAAATAGAGAGCTATACTGGATAGTCAAGTTCCAAGCAGATAAAACACCTGGCCTTAATGGCAGGGTCTCTTTAAAGCCATTGTTGAAATCTAGGGATTTATTCAAATGTAGTGTTTTATTACTGCTTTTATTTAATTGATTGTGTCATGTGATTGAATGCTATTTTTTATTGGTGTGAATGATATGGGATGGCCTATTTATTTGTAGTTTTTGCATTTTTAAAAAGTATGGTCGGAAGAAGCACACGTTTGTGAAAGTGCTTATCTGTACTTATTTGTTTATTATTAAAGTTTAATATGCTTTTAGCTAGTCTCGATTTTTTTTGAATATTTTTTTAGTTCTGCTGTGTTTCCATTGCCACTAATTTTATATGCTGTTTGTTTTACTATTCTGTTGGCATGGTTAATTCCTTGTGGGGACATTTCTTTTACTCTTCATATACCTATTTTTACTGAATATTTGAACAACACTTCTGATTATTTGAAATTCACTTACAATGTTGTGAAAGACCAAATCAACTACCTTGATACTGTTATTTCTCACAGCGTTAGGGTATTTATATGTAAAATGTAGAGAAAGTCCATCTGTATCAACTCATACCTTCATTTTTCGAGTTGACATCTCCTATCTCAAAATAAATGTCTGGTAAAAGGACAATGTGTTCATAACTAGAATGACTTTTCATTGTGAAGATTTGGAAGAGTAACTTGATAATGTGGTTAATATGTTCCTTGACAGAGATTATCCTGGCTCTGTGGTATGTAGTATAAGACAACAGCCTGAGGTAAAATGGGGTGTTAGAGACAAGTCATGACTGGGAATAAGGTCACCCCTCAAAAATCAATCCCCACTGGACAAAAAATTTGAAAAAGCCTTTGTTATCCAGTATGGTTTACAGTCTGCTGAGATCAAGAACATTATTAGGAAGAACTGGAACATTTTCAAGACTATTCCTAATATATCAAATCCGTTGGTGGTGAACCACTATTTATTCATAAGAATGGATTCAATATGAAAAAAAAAACTGTTGAAAGGTGGGTCAAAATATGATGGGGATTCGCACATGACAAGAAAGGGTCTGTCAAATGTGTGACATGTAACCAGTGCTCATTTATTCTGGAAGAAAAAACTCTAGTATTAGAAAACAGTGTTCATTCTAAGGTATACTTTTCCAAAGGCAATTGCCATTCAAAATTAATTTTTTATCTTGCAAAATGTTTAGGATGCCCTGCATTTTATGTAGCAAAAACTGAATGCAGCCTTTTCAAATTAATATATGAACACCGTTATGATATTTCTAGGCATAATGAAAACAATCCCCCGGATTAACTAAACTTCCATGCAGGACTAGTTTAGTCCTGCATGGAAGTGCTTATATAAGAGCAGGATGGCAGCGTGCCATGCATAGTAATGAAGGCACACTGGCTGAGCTCCTAGGCTTACACGGAGTGTGTACAAGTGCAGGGGGTGTGTCTGAGAGCAGAGCTCTCAGAATAAACACGCCCCTGCAATGTCAAACAGCAGAAGCTGTTAAGAAATGAGTGAGATCGCTCACAGGTGTCTTCATATCCCCACCAACAGACCCCCACGTGTACAACAGCAACAGGACATATAAAGTAAAAGAAGAAACCCATCTATATAATTTAAAACACTGATCAAAGCTAACCGTAGGTGCGCGGGAGTGCCCATCGTTTAGCTATGGTTAATGTAGCTGAAATAGCAAAAGGAGGATAAAAAGCAGGATATGTGCAAATGAAGCAGTACAGCAATATTGTAGTGGGCAGAGCATTTTCTTCACGAGCAGTCAATCCCGGTTCGAGTCCCACTGCAGTACATTCCATTTCCATGTCAAATATTGTTATGAACAATATATTTAGTTGTATAACTTCATAAATAACATATATGTGTGAAATGGAGTAGGAAGCAGTGTAATGAATGATAACCTCATACACTTGCCAAATTCACCCCCCCCCCCCAAGAACCAGTAGACTATTGCTATTGAAAATAGAGCGTAAGGATAAATAAGCATGACTAAGCAGATGCAAGTCTGTTTGCATGACGGCAAGCAGTGCTTACACAGAGTAACCTCATGTAAGTGGATGTCACCAGAAGTTATCAGTGCTTACCGTCGCGCAAACCCACTGACAACACCATAAAAGTGCTTCAACCACTCCGTATCCAACGGGCCTTGTTCTGGCCAGCAACAAATTAAACAGTCCCTGCAAGGCACGACCCCAGGAGCCTGCACACCATAGGCGATGTGATTTACCACTAAGCCACCACAGATATACATAACCCTGATGTGTCCACAAACATAGCATCCAGCAATACCATTCAACATTACAGGACATGTAGCTAAATATGTAGATGTATGTGTGTGTGTATATATATCTGTAACTAAATAGATATATATACCTCTCCCTCTCTGTATTACATATGTATACATATATAGACATACATATATATAAATATCCACATATAGATATATACATATGCAGACATCCATATATCTATATGTCATTAGATATATATACAGCAATATATATAATATATATATATATATATATATATATATATATATATATATATATATATATATATGTGTGTGTGTGTGTGTGTGTGTGTGTGTGTGTGTGTGTGTGTGTGTGTACACAGATATATATCTATGATATGAGACAGCACATAAAAATGACATATATGGCCACAGGCACCGCCAATGGGGGTGAGGGGACATGATCAACATACGTGTTACACTTACCATTATCCCTCCCCACAGCCAAACAGGTGAAACATACAAATAAACACACAAAGTAAACAAACCACTGCTTCCCAAACCACAGGCAGGATACTACCAGTGGGAGAAACATTGTGGACCCGCTAAGTCTAATCTAGAAACAAAGACAGGAATGTCCCTTGTGGGACAACCCAAAAATTGTAGGATATTCAGATTCCAGGCATTATACCAATTTGTCATGGCAGGACTTGTATGCTCTCGGACTACAAGGTTGGGAAAGCCTGATGATCCATGGGTCAAGACAACATACGTGATGGGTCCTGAGAAGTGGTGAGTGGGCAGTGTGTAGTGGTGTGGCTAGACCCGACCTGCACCCAAAGAAAGGATGATTGCTGCAGAGGGGGAGTGGGTGGGAGGGGGACGATGGGTATGAAATTATGGGTTGAGGCATGCCGGGGTTGGATGGAGCGATTCTAATCGGACTGCCTCCTGGATGTAAGCAATAGTGTGAATTGGGCAGAGCATTCACCTAATGAGCAGGCATTCCCGGTTCGAGTCCCACTGCAGCACAGTAGATTTTACATGGCAAAGCACATTATAACCACTGTTGTTGCAGCAAAACCCACTAAATAACACATATTTATGACCTAGATTACTGCAGGGAATGCACATGTGAAGTGTCAGTGTCATACTGAATAAGGCACTACTAAGCAGGTTTAAGCACAAATAAGCAGTAGTAAGCATATGAAAGCACTGGTAAGCATGTGTAAGTGCATCTGCATAGGGGTAAGCACTGCCTACACAGACTAAGCAATATGGAAGCTAACTGAGTAAAAGAAAGTGTGACTGGAAGTTAACAATGCTTACCTCCACGCAAAAACTTGCACCCCCGCTTACAACTGCTTTAAAGTGCCTTGATTATTCTGTATCCAATGGCCCATGTTCTGCCCAGCAACAAAATAAACAGCCTCTGCAAAGCTCAAACGCTGGACCCTGAACACCATACACAAAGTGATTTACCACTAAGCCATGGCAGATATACATGACCCTGACGTTTTCACAAACATAGCATCCAGCAATACCATTCATCATTACAGGACATGTAGCTATACATGTAGATGTATGTAAGTGTGCATATATATCTATAACAAAATAGATATATACCTCTCCCACTCTGTATTACATATGTGTATATATATATATATATATATATATATATATATATATATATATATATATATATAAATATCCACATATAGATATATGCAGTTTTATATATATATATATATATATATATATATATATATATATATATATATATATATATATATATATATATATATATATATATATATATATATATATATATATATATATATATATATATATATATATATATATATATGCACACAGATTATATATCTATGATTTGATACAGCACATAAGAATGACATATATGTCCACAGGCACTGACAATGGGGGTGAGTGGCCTAATCAACATACATGTAACATGTGCCGTTACCCCCCAGTCAAACAGGTGAAACATACAAACAAACACACAAACAAAGTAAACAAACCACTGCTTCGCAAACCACAGACAGCATACAACCAGTGGGGGAAACACTGTGGACATGCTAAGTCTAATCTAGAAATAAAGACAGGAACGTCCCTTGCAGGACAACCCAAAAATTCTTGGGTATTTAGATTCCTGTCATTACACTGACTCATCAAGGCAGGGCATGTATGTACTCGGACTACAAGGCTGGGAAAGCCTGATGATCCATGGGTCGAGACAACGTACGTGATGGGTCCTGAGAAAAGGAGAGTGGGCAGTGTGTAGTGGTTTGGCTTGACCCAACCTGCACCCAGAGAAAGGATGAGTGCTGCAGAGTAGGATTGGGGGGAACTATGGGTATGAAATTATGGGTGCAGGTGTTGGCTGGAGGGGTTCTAATCGGACTGGATTGTGGATGTAAACAATAGTGTGAATTGTGCAGAGCAGTCGCCTAACGAACAGGCATTCCCAGTATGAATCTCACTGCAGCACAGTCTATTTTAGATGGCAAAGCATGTTATAACCAATTTTGTTGTTGCAAAGCTCACTAAATAACACCAAAGAACACATGGTTGCAACTCCCCACTGTAGGCATTTAAGCCATTCTAACTGGCATCACAACTTATTATTGTTGTCCTCACCCCCACCCATGGGTGTGAGTGTCCAGATCTACCTCCAAATTCAGTGTATATGCACAGCTGTCACTGTAGAAGAAATGGCCAGCTGTGGACCTTCCCTTCAGCCTTCCTGCACATCCCTGGCTATTTCCCCTACTGTCTTTCCCTCTTTGTGCCCCTTTAACACCACTTAGCTTTCAACCTCTTTTTCTTTTCTTTTAAAGTTTAAAGTTACAGTTAGGTGACACCCTCTTCACCAACTATATTGGCAGAATCTGGAACTCTCTACCCACATCTATTACCACAGCTGTCTCAAAGGACACATGTAAAAAACACTTGAAGGAACACCTCAAGCACACTTGTATCAGCACATGCCCACCATCTGGCTAAATCCCCCCCCCACCTTACACTCTATACCCCTACATCAACTACTGCAACTAACACCTCTTTTCCTGCCTTATATACATATCCCAACATCCTTTAAACCTTCCCTATTGCTCCCTTACCAATTACTCCCACAACCTACTATACAGTTACAATGTCACCCCCTCTACCTACCTACCTACTCCTTCACTATTCTCTTCTACTCTACCACACATGTATGGAATAACTAAACCTACCCCAAATACCTGAGTGTATCCTATTTAGAACTCTTAAAGTGGAATCAAACTACACCTCAAACTGACCTTTGTCAACAGTCATACCTGACATGTAAACTTGAACTAAGCATGAATAATACCTACACGTTAACGTAAACTAAGCATGAATAATATGTTTCTTAGCTATGTTAAATCTGTTACTCTCTATGAATGTGAGCACCTCTGTATTACATGATTAGCTGAGTTTTACTGTGGAGCTTTTCTCCCTGGGCCTCCTCTGAAAATGGACAAGCATCCAGTCGGATTTTCCCGGTCAACAAATGTAAAATAAACAAATAAAGGACCGTGGGGAGTAAGCAGTTTTAAGCAGCAGTAAGTGGGTGTAAGCCTGTTTGCACTGTGCTAAGCAATGCCTGAACTGATTAAGCAATGTAGAAGCTAACTCAGTGTAAGACGCCATAACCGGAGGTTAGCATTGCTTACCTTCGTGCAAACCAGAGCAAACCCACTTACAATTGCTCAAAAGTGCATAGTCACTCGGTAGCCAACAGCTCTCATCCTGCCCAGCAACAAAATAATCTGCACTCCCAAGTTGCAACCCCCGGTCCCTGCACACTATAGTCAAAGTGAGTCACCACTAAGCCATGGCAGATATATATACAGCTGCTGTTATCACAAACATATCCAGCACAGTCATTCAACAGCATAGGAAATGTATATAATTATGTAGATTAATACGAGCAACCATGTGTACATTGCTCAAATACAGTATTTTGAGCAGTCTATGTTTATCATAAAAACAGTGCCTGTCCAATCATACTGTGAGAAAAGTAGTCTTGCATAATACTTAAGAGAATAATAACAAACGGTGCACGTCGAGGGGGCGTGTGGGTGTGCTTCATGCACAGAATGTCAAACCTGGGACGTCGGTTCCACGGAACCGGGAAATGAGGCAGGCCAGGTGTGTGAGCAAACCACTGCTTCTCAAACCCCTGGCAGGATGCTACCAGTGGGAGAAACAGTGTAAATCAACTAAGTGAAATCTTGACACAAAAACAGGTCTGTCCCTGGTGGGACGAACTAAAAATTGTGAGTCACATCGATGTTTACACCTTTATCGGAAGACGATCAAGGCAAGGCTCGTATGTATGTGGATTAAACAGATGAAGAGCCTGAAGAAGCTTGGGTCGGGACAGTATAGTTGGATGAGTACCAAGACATACAGTGTGGGCAATGTGTGGAGGTGTGGTATGGCTGGGTTAGCAGCTGCAGAATGGATGGTTGCTGTGTACGTGGAGCTCGGGGACAGGGGAAGGAACCATGGGTATGACATTATGGAAGAAATACGCACATGAATCAGCACAGCAGTAGTGTAGTGGGCAGAGCATCCACCTAATAAGCAGGCATTTCCGGTTTGAGTCCCACTGTATCACAGTCTATTTTACATGGCAAATCACATTATAACCAATAGTTTTGTTGCAAAACCCACTAAATAATACATATATATATATATATATATATATATATATATATATATATATATATAGCTATATATAAACTGGAGTACTGTAAGAAATGAACATGTGAAGTATCAGTGTCAGACTGAATAAGGCACTAGTAAGCAGGTTTATGCACAAATAAGCAATAGTAAGCATATGTAAGCACTAGTAAGCGGGCTTAAGCCAGTTTGTGTGGTGGTAAGCAATGACTACACTGGTTAAATCTGAAGCTAACACCCTGTAAGGAGATGTAATGGCAGCTTAGCAGTGCTTACCTCCACGCAAACCCGCTAACAACTGACTAAACGTGCCTTAACCACTCTGTATCCAACAGCCCTTGTTCTGCCCAGCAACAAAATAAACGGCCTCTGCTAGGCTCAAACACAGAACACCACACACCATAGGCAAAGTGATTTACCACTAAGCCATGTCAGACATACAAAACCATGATGTATTCAAAACATATCAACCAGCCCAGTCATTCAACACTACAGAGAATGTATTCCAACATGTAAATGTATTTGTGTGAGTAAATATAGTAACATCTACACAGAGATATCTATATCTATCTATCTATATATAATATATATATATGTATATATATATATATATATATATATATATATATATATATATATATATATATATGGTGTTTGCCTTACAAACACAAGGTGCAGGGTTTGAGTCTCACAAGGGATAATTGGCTAGGCTTAAAATGGCTTGCAAGGGCAATTAGCTTAGTACTAATCTATGAACCTATAAAATGAAATGAACCTATACATACATATATATATATATATATAGAGAGAGAGAGAGAGAGAGAGAGAGACACATCTATAGGTAGCAATGGTAGATTGACAAATGCAAATATGTCCACATGCACTGTTATGGGGTTGATATGCCCCAAACAATATACATCATGCACGAATAGGCATAGCCCCCCCACCACAGCCAAACACATCCGCTCTGCAATACACTAAAGTGTTACAGATCACATAAGCAAGACCTGACATGATGTGCACAACATGTAAACAGTGCTACAACCCACCTGAATGATGTCAGGCCAGTATTGGTAACATATCATGCAGTGCAGTGTGGCTCCCATAGGAAATGTAGAATATGGAAGCTATCAACATCCCCAGGATACATATACACAGACACATATATGCAGATACAGATATATATATATATATATATATATATATATATATATATATATATATATATATATATATATATATATATATGTACATAGATATACATGTGATTACACAGACACATGCAGAGATATGTACAGTAAGATACATATGTAGAAGGTGCACTTATGGAACAGCCACAATGCCTACAGTTAACACCTTAACAACTGGACACTGTATGAGCCACCCATACAAATGACAATCATTGCCTGCAACATATGCCCACAGAGAGGTCATAGGATAAAACACCACACCACACCACAGGTGTGCAGAATTGGATACCCTTTATCTGTGTACTATTACAGTTTTAAATGCCATGTATTATAGCTGTTCAGACACTGACATCCATATAAACAGAGTAATGCAACTGTGAAACAGTTATACTAATACAGTAGTCTGGAAAGGTTCACAACTGTTGCTGTCCGGGCCAAGCCCTTCATATTGTACAATAGTAAAGACAGACTGGGCCACAGGATACCAAACTATCAACAGTAAGTAATGCAGGTGTATATTTCAGCAGCCTCTATCTACACTCTGTACAAATTCACTAGGTGGTAAAGACTTCAGTTGACCAAATGGGATGTAACTGTTACATAACAAGGCATAACTGACACCATCACAAGCACACTGACAAACAGACCAGTCTGTATGGCAGGAGGCAGTAGGCCTGCATTAACCCAATTAATGTAAGTAATGTAAATATAGGTGAAGGGTATGGTACTCTACATCCAGATACCTTAAGGCAGCACACCCCTGATACTCCCAAATTTTGTAACAGCCTAGGTCATTTATGGTGCACCCCTCCCAGACTCAATAATACAGGCTCATATACCACTGTTACATACACTGGCCTCTGGAGTGCATAAGGGCACACATGTACTGTGTAGGTGAAACCCACACATATATGGCCTCAGCCCCACCGTATGTGTGGGGGATACAACAGCAGTGGACTGATGGCAGCAATGGCAATGTGATATACTTACAGCCCACTACAGAACAACCCCTGACAGCATGTCATATGTGCAAAGCTTGGTATGTAGGTGGAGTTCAGAGGCTGGAACACAGGCCCATATGTGGAAAACTGTTGCCATACACTAAGCAAATCACTGGTGTCACAGGATAGTCTGCAACATACCCTTAGTTAAGGAATTGAGGTTGGAAACATAAATGGATGTAGTCATATACTAATAGCACTCAACACACACACTGCCAGTGAAATATCAGACACAGCACCTGTGTGGAGGACAGACAAAACATAATAGGCACACCTCTGGCTACCAAAAGGATAGGCCCACAGGTGAGAGCTATGCAGACAGACTGCATTCCAAGGTAAAATAGTATGTACACACACACCCTGTAACACCAATACTATACAAAGCATAACACAACTCTACTCACACTCTGTCTGTAGTTCTGGAACCTCCTACAAATATGTAGCTGGTCTGAGTGTGTCAGTTCTCCTGTAAGAGGTATTGCTACCTGCTGTCTGTAACACTGATGCCCATACACAGGAAGGATGTCCATCACACAGGAAAGGTAAAGGGACCACGCCCACATGATTGTGGGGATTTATAGTAGGTGTTTGCCATGACAGTGGTAATTGGAGGTACTACACAGCAAGCTGCATGCAGTTAGCAAGTGGAAGACACTGATTGGTGCAGAGGCCATGACCTGATCATTTGCATCACCTACTAAAGCCAGGCTGCAATCTATTCAAAGCAGCTCAATCAATTTACTTGAGACAGTGGGGGAAAGAGAGAGAGAGCGAGGAAGAGAAAAAGAAAGAAAAGACAAAGCTCTTCAAGCAAAAAGCTGATGTCACAGGCATTTAGCCAGCTGTCATTCAGCAAGACATCATTCCCACAACAGATATGTGAGGTATATATGCATGTAATAGAATTTAGTACCTGGTCCATCATAATGGGATAGATGATGTGGAATGAGCTATATGTGCCATCAGGTGTTGTTGTGATGATTTTCAACTGAACAACTGCTATGGACAATAGTGTCTGTCCCTGTGTGTAGTGGGCCATAGCCATTGACTGTGCAGGTCAGCACTGACAGACAAGATGTAAGCCATCATAGTGTGTGTAGTGTAATGGTAAGTATGTATATTATGTGACCACTAGCAGGTGGTGGAAGTAATGCCATTATGATGGACCTGTGGAAACCATGACCCACCACTGGCAGGATACTCAGGTGAATCTGTAATGTAGCATGCCAGAATGCCATAGGTGTGTAATAGGGTTACCTGGAATCGACTCCTACATATATCCCCCCTAATGTCAGGCCATGTCCATATGTGGCACCTGTCTATGTTGCAGCAAGGCAAAATAGTGCAGCTGTACAGGAAGGTGCTGTGAGATTGTGGAGCTGATGTCTGAATGTACCCCACATATCGGTATGCATATGTGCACATATTTTACATATATAATATTTAAAGATATATATGTATATCAGCATGTATGTCCAGAAATATACATATACCCATGTGTAGACATATATATGTGCACATATATATGAAGTCACATATATCTACACACATATAGATAAATACCAATATGCAAATGTCTACATCTACACACAAACAGATATGTATGGTAAGACATGTCCCCTATATGACTATCACAATGATGTGCTAGGCAGCAGCACACATAGCAATACAGATAGATATTAACAGCTGGCAGTGTGTGCACCATGGATGGGCATGTCACATGTTAGTCCCATCGTAGCACCACAATGTCCCTGCCTGTGAAGTATGCTATGGGAATATGAGGAAGTATGGCAGATACACATGTGGAGGTGGTCAGGATTGGTAGATATAGAGGACAGGCTACAGGGGTGGTATGTGACACACGTGGAGGGTAAATACCGTGGATGGTGTGTGTGGTCTGTGATATGGACACACCATGGTCACCAATATGGGCACAATGGGAACAAGGCTCCCACCAACTCCCACGCACAACAGCTGTCCACATCCTGATGGTGCCAGGTCTTGTGGTTGAGCAGGAGGAGCATGTTGGCCGTGTGAATGTGTACTGGGTGCCTCAGATGGATGTAGCACATCCCTCATGTGTCTGTGGAGCCTGGCATGGAACAGACCCTAGACCTGAGCTCAGGAGACAGGGACATGTTGGTGTGTGCCCAAGGGGGTGGGCCAACATTCCCTGGGTGGTTCTACCTGATGGTATGGCCATAACAGTACATGAGGAGGCCCCAGGTTAACACACACATGTGATGTGGCCAGGTATCCTGGTCAGATGGGTGTGGAGAGGTGGATCAGCTGAACAATGGAACATATACATGTTATTGTGTCACTGTCATAGTACATATGTTGGTAGTAAGAGTCTACACAATCCCATTACATGTCCAACAGCATGCATAGAACCCCCCCCCCCATAACACAGGCTGTCAGATGTGCAGCAATCTCAGAGCAGCCATATCACTGGCATATATGTAACTATAGTGGCCCTGACAATGGCATGCAAGTGAATAGTCTGTGACAGGCTGGCAATGTTAGTGTCCACACAGGGGACATGGCTATAATCACATAGTATAAGGTGTAGTACACTACACAATCTGTCCAAACAGTAGTTAAGCTGTAGCCATACCTAATGAGTTGTGTGTATAGTCTGTTGAAGCTGATATGGTGGGGGGGGGGGTGACAGAGATGTGGCTCGAAGCACATACACAGGGCCAATATTGACATGTTCCTGTGATAACCTCATACATGTACTACCGTAACTGGGTTTGTTGCAACATGTGTCCTATGAGGGATATGAAGTCAGTAACTGTCAGGGCTTTCACCATCTACAAACTGCAATCCTCACACTACCTTCTGCAGTTCACAGATACATGCTCAGTGGGTAACACATGACACCAAGGGTACAACACATTGTCCAGTCTGCAGATGACCCTGCAGATGCGGAATCCTCATAAACATAGTACTGACATGGCAGGTATTACAACACGTAAGACAGCCATATCCACACACACACTCTGTTAAACCAACATTACTCCACATGCAGTATAGCAGCACTTACATTCTGTAGTCAGGTCAGGCACATCCCCTCCTGTGTGTTGCCCTGTTTCCACAGTGTAAGTTGTTAGAGGTAAATCCCCAATCCATCTAAGATGCATTCGCCAAATGACAGATCTAGTTCCTGCCCACAGTGGATGTAAAGGGCCAACACCAAAATGATGTTCTTAGATATTGGAGTGTGTTACCATGCAATTAGCTATGGGAATGTTACCACAGCTGTTCCACATGCACTCAGCTAGAGAAGGACTGCAACTGGTGCAGAGGCCATCAGCTGATCATGACCATCACTTACAAAACATAAGCTGCTGCCTAGCAAAGCAGGTGTACATCCCACAACCACCAGAGAGGGTGCGGGTGGGACAGACAGAGACAAAGTATGTCAGGGAAGGTGTGGGTGAGTAAAACGTAAGCATGTTTGTGTCACACACCTACCAGTACAGGGTTTCAAACACCTGACTGACTATGCATATCTATCACATGTGTATGCATTTATTGCATGTGCCACATAGCTTACATGTTGGTGAGCTGTCCAGATGTATATGTGCTGGTGAGTGACATCTGCAACACTATTGCGATACAGTAGGTGTAGCACATGAGCCTGTCCACATGAACTGGTGTCAGCATCAACACAGCCACACTCTCTAAGGGACTCATACACATTGCCACACTTGGCAGGGTAACAAACACACTTCCTAACCAGTTACCTTGCCACAATACAGTAATGCATACGTATCAATTGGCCCACAGGGGTTATCCTTGGGTTCTATGGTCAAAGGGTATGTAAGCATGCTTCAGTATGCCCGTGGGGGTTGTTCTGGGTGTGAATTTGGTCGGAAGCATCATACACCACACATGCAGACACAGGGTGCTAGTACCGGCATGCATGTGTGCAGTGCTTCACGGGTGTGTAGTGGTTGATGGTGCCAGATAGCTGTACAAGGCTAGGTGAGGGGTATACCTTGGCATCAGGCCACATGAGAATGGTCTGCATTATGGCTAAGGGGTGTAGTGTTCGAATGGACCACACAGGTGGGTATAATATTCACCATCCAGTCTCCTGGGTTGCTATTGTGTATGGCCAGTGCTGTGTAATGCTTGGCATGTATGTGTTCTATATGCCATGACATGGATGGTGTTTGGGATGTGCATACATCCCACATACATGTACAGTGGCATGTGGAAGTGTGCTGGTTTGTCTGGCCCATGTTGTGTACACAAAATGTTGTCATCAGATGTGACAGTCCCGCCCCCATGTAGCAGGGCCAGGTAATGGAGAGCAGGTTGACTCTGCCCCTACATTAATAGCATGCTACAGGTATTCCCTGGTGTCAGTGGCATCTGTCCATACAGGGCATGTGTGTAAGGCATGGTATGTCCTTTGTGGATCACATTTGATGGAACCACAGTTGTTGCAGGCATCCAGTGGGGAACATAATGAAGGCGCACTGTCTGCAATTATGTGCCTATCGTACTGATGGACAGGGAGCCATGGCCTCTGTAGGCCACTGCATTCACACCATAGTTACTATCAGTCACCAATATGCAGTGTACTACACACATCATGGCTGTTACCTCACCATGTGTGTGTGCGTGTATGAGACATGGGTTGGAATGCGCTCTAATTAATACTGGAGTTGCTAACTGTGATTGCCTGGCCTTGATGTCACATGTATGGGTATGGATATGCACCCCATCCCACCCTCTCGGCTATTTCACAGCTCTTTTTCCCTGTACAGTGGACATTCTGATATGTACTAGGGCCACCATATAAGAAAATTGCAAATCCTGCTACCCATTGGGCCCAAGTGTCACACACGCAGACCCTCCTCCACACAGGGTATGAGGTACAAACACACATGCACGCAAACACACACCTGTCCAGGAGTAGAACCCCTACTTAACTAGTTTATTACACTCCAACACTACGCAGTTATAGTATGCGCCATGGTGCTTACTGCAGTACCTCTTCCCCAAAGGTGGATATGACATTGGCTGACATCAGCAGGATATCCAAAGTAGGGCATTTGACATGTACTGAGTGTGACTAGCCTAAAATGCATTGGTCCCTACACAGACAGTGGAACGCATACAAAAAATCCTGAACTGCCATGGGTGGGTATAGAACCCAATCAGAGTTCAGAAACACACCACAGCAGTATGCAGTTATGGCATGTACTGTGGAGATTACTGGGCTACACCCTTCCCAGAGGTGCATTTTGAGGTGGATGACATCAGCAGCCTTACCAAGGTAGAGCATTTAAATTGTAGGTGGTGTGCCTACCCTACAAACCATTGCTTTCTACACAGACAGACACACAGTTGCCAAGGCTGGGTTTAGAATTCTTGCTTAACAAGTTTAGCACACTACAGCAGTGCATAGCTATGCCACGTGCCATGGAGATTACTGGCATAGTACTTCCCCAAAGGTGTATTGCATAGTTGATGACATTGGCACACTTGTCAAAGTGGACCGTTGGAGGTTGTAGTGTCTGTGAATGGACTCAAAAGCATTGCTCCCTACACTGACAAAGGAACACACACATATATCCACACTTGCCATGTCTGGGAGTAGAACACCTACCTATGTATTGTATCACACTACAGCAGGACACAGTTACAGGATGCGCTATGGATATTACTGGGTACCAGCTTCCCATAGGTGTATTACTAAGTGGATGACATCAGCTGCCTTACAAAGGTTGAGCATTTGGATTGTGGGGAGTGTGGCTGGCCTAAAAAGGCATTGCTGTCTACACAAAAACAGACAGAAACAGTTGCCATTTCTGGGAATAAGGCACCTACCTAAATAGTTTACTACACTATATTGGTACACAATTACAGGACGCACTACGGAGATGACTGGGCTACAACTTCCCAGAGGTATATTACTATGTGGATGACATCAGCTGCTTTGCAAAGGTTGAGCATTTGGATTGTGAGGAGTGTGGCTGGCCTAAATCACATTGCTGTTTACATAAGACACACACACACAGTTTCCATGTCTGGGAATTGAACACCTATCTAACTAGTTTATCACACTATAGCAGTACACAGTTACAGGTAGCTCTATGGTGATTACAGACTCTAGCTTCCCAGAGGTGTATTACTAGGTGGATGACATCAGCTGCCTTGCAAAGGTTGAGCATTGATTGTGAGGAGTGTGGCTAGCCTAAAAAGCATTGTTCTCTACACAGACACACAATTACCATGTCTGGGAATTGAACCCCTACTAAATTAGTTTCTCATATTTCAGTGGTACGCAGTTATAGGAAGTGCTACAGAGATTACTGGGCTGCAGCTTCCCAGAGGTGTATTACTAGGTGGATGACATCAGCTGCCTTGCAAAGGTTGAGCATTTGGATTGTGGGGAGTGTGGCTAGCCTAAAAAGCATTGCTCTCTACACAGACAGACAGTTGCCATGTCTGGGAATAAAACTCCTACCTAACTAATTTATCACACTACAGTGGTACGCAGTTACAGGATATGCCAATGAGATTACTGGGCTAGAGCTTCCCAGAGGTGTATTACTGGGTGGATGACATCAGCTGCCTTGCCAAGGTTGAGCATTTGGGTCATGGGGAGTGTGGCTAGCCTAAAAAGCATTGCTCTCTACACCGATAGATATACATACACACAATTGTCTTGTCTGGGAATAAAACTCCTACATAGCTAGGTTATCACACTACAGCGGTACTCAGTTACAGGATGCGCTACAGAGATTACTGGACTGCAGCTTCCCAGAGGTGTATTACTAGGTGGATGGCATCAACTGCTTTGCAAAGGTTGAGCATTTGAATTGTGGGGAGTGTGGCTAGCCTAAAAAGCATTGCTCTCTACACAGACAGACAGTTGCCATGTCTGGGAATAGAACTCCTACCTAACTAATTTATCACACTGCAGCGGTACACAGTTACAGGATACGCTATGGAGATTACTGGGCTAGAGCTTCCCAGAGGTGTATTACTAGGTGGATGACATCAACTGCCTTGCCAAGGTTGAGCATTTGGGTCATGGGGAGTGTGGCTAGCATAAAAAGCGATACTCTCTACACCTATAGATATACACACAGTTGCTTTGTCTGGGAATAGAACTACGTAACTAGTTTATTACACTACAGTGGTACACAGTTACAGGATGCACTGCGGAGATTACTTGACTACAGCTTCCCAGAGGTGTATTACTAGGTGGATGACATCAACTGCCTTGCAAAGGTTGAACATTTGGACTGTGTGGCATGTGGCTTGCCTAAAAAGCATTGCTCTCTACACAGACAGACAAACACACACAGTTGCCATGTCTGGGAATGGAGCCTCTACCTAACTACTTTATCACACGACAGCAGTACGCGCCATAGAAATTACTGGGCTGCAATCTTCACAGAGGTGTAGTGCTAGGTGGATAACATCAACAACCTTGCCTAAGATGTGCATTTAAATTGTTGGGAGTGTGAATACCCTAAAAGGCATTGCTCTCTACACAGTCTAACAGAGACGCACACACAGTTGGCAAGTCTAGGCTTTGAACTCCTACCTATTTAGTTTATCACACTATAGCAGTAAGCAGTTACAGAATGCACCATGGAATTACTAGGCTACAGGTCTCCCAAAGGTGTATTTCACATTGGATGACCTCAGCAGGCTTGTCATAGTAGTGCTATCGGGAGGTCAGTGTGTGTGCATGGGCCATTACCCATTCATCTAGGGGTTGACATGCCACATGTGGGTACACACAGGGTCATATTTCACAGGTAGGTGTATGCAGTTGCTAGATGACTACTTCCTTGTACAGTCATGTTGCACAGCTGGCACATGCACCACATAGTCTGTACTGCTGACAGATACTGGTGGCTAGTATCTGCAGTGAGTGACATCTGCACCTCAAGTCTTTGGGGCCCTTTGGCTGTGTGCTGGGTGGGAAAGGCCTGGATGGCTCCTTGTCACAGTCACCCTCCTTTACACATCTATGTCCGTCTACCTTTGGCTTATGATAGTGTGTTGTCCTTACATATATCTCTGTATTCCTATTCACTGTGTGTGCAAGGCATGAGTGGTGCATACTGATGAGTGTATGTACTAACAACTGCGACTGCCAGATATGTCTGGTCCACTGGTGTTTGTAGACATGGCCTTCATGTATTAAAGTGTGTGGGCATGCCCAGTGTGACCTTTCAGTATGTTGTTCAGCTACATTGCCTTCAATTCTCTAAGTATATGAGCATGCCCAGTATGGTCATCTGTATTGCATGTGTGGGTCAAGTCAAGGTAGTTTGTACTGCATTCCTGCCATTTGTGTTGTACACCGACAGGTAGCATGCTGTCTCAGCAAGGTATCCATCGATCAATTGGTATTGACTGTTACTACATTTCTGCATAGCAGTGGGGGGCACACCTGACTATTTCGACATTTCTACACTGGATTGGGGGGAATCACACCTGACTATTACTATATGTCTATGGAGGATGGGGGGGCACACCTGACACTTGTACACATTTGCTAGGACTGTACTGCTATGTCATGTACTCCATTTCAGTCTGTGGTCTTACCTATCATGCTGGCTAGAGGCATACAAGTGTACTACAGATCTTAGCTTATAATTACCTACATATTAGTGGCTGAATTCCTAGCCTTCACAACTGACATCCCACTGCATGGCCTGCTGTAGTCAGTCTGTGTAGGGCTGGGGGGGTTGCCCATAGGCCTAATTCAGAGGCCATAGCACAGCATTTGTTTGTGCTTGTTTACACCTGACCTGCTGGCTGTGACTGTTGTTGGGTATGTGACCCCCCCCCCCACACTGGCATGTGTGAGTCACTTACCTTTTAGTTGTCCCAGTATTGAGGGTGGTGCTGCAGGGCTACCTATGTCAGATGCACATAGTACACTCCCTACACATAGTTAAGCACAGGTAGTGTAATGTCTGGCATCCTTTTTACTGTATATGAGAATCAGAGAGAGGTGTTATTCCCTGGGTTCCTCCCATGTCAGTATATGTTCTATGCGTTGCCTCTTTGCCAAGGCCAGGGCATACTGAGCATGCCTCCTTCTGCCTACTGGGCCAGGCTCAGGTTGTTCATCCTCCTAGTCACTTGGGCCCATGCAGGCCTTGGCAATGGTTGGGGGGGTTGTGTGGTCCTGCCCCGTGCTGTTCCTGCTGCAGCTGTTTCTGCAGGATCATATTGTGTAGTATGGCACATACAATGACAATTTGGATACATGTAGCTTGTGAGTACTGCAAGGCTCCACCGGATGTGTCCAGGCAAATGTGACTTGAGCATACCAAACACATGCTCTATTATGATTCTTGTTTGTGCTTGTGCCTCATTATGGAGTTCTTGTTCAAGTATGTATGCATTTCTGATGGGTGTCATCAGCCATAGCTCCAGTGCGTATCCAGCATCCCTGACTAGATGACCGTGTGGGATGCCCCCACTGGCAAATCTCTGGTACAGCTACATCAGATGCCAGATGTGGGAATCATGATAGCTTCCAGGGCAGCCAGCACACACTTTCATTATTATGCCCTGAGCATCGCACATGACCTGGCAGTTGATGGAGGGGAAGCACTTGCTGTTGATGTAGACCCTACCCCGCTCACCGGATGGTGCTTTTATGCATATGTGCATGCAGTCTATAGCACCCACTACCTCAAGGAAATCTGCTATTTGGTGGAACAGGTGCATATTGCTGGCCAACGCCTCACAGGTGTTGGGGAAATATACGTGCTCACCGACATGTGCTGACATGGCATCCCTGAACTGGTGGAGTACCCTGGATGCTGATGCCTGTGAGATCCCCATCATATCCCCAGCTGGCCTTTGGAAGGTACCTGTAGCTAGTATTCTTAGGCCTACACATACCTTTGTATCCACTGGGATGGGTTCCACTCTGTTAGTTCTGTGTGTGGGGCGTGGCCGGCACAGCTCAACAATTTGCTGTATGAGGTCTCTGTCCACCCTATAGCGCTCCACTATCTCCAGCTCATGTAGCCCTTGATAGGTTACCCAGGGTTTGTACATTCTTCTCCGTCTCCTCACTGTGGGTTGATCGTCAGCATTCACATCCTCACCACCCTTAGCCTGTTCCACAAGTTGTTGTATGGTAGCTATTGCAGCCCCTAACATTTTGCAGTTGTGAGCATTAAAAGTTCCCCGCTTGTTTACACTGGTAGTGTAGAGTGTGGGAAAAAATGGAGGGGTAGGTGTTTGCATAGTTTATAGTGGTGTTCTGGGCTGGTCTGCTGCCTGTGTAATTGGCTGGTTCTGATACATTTTCTCTGCCAGCTAAGCTAGTACTCCTTGATTACCTTTCTACTGCTGTTTTCCCTTTCCATTGCCTTCCTGTTTAAGCCCGTGTGCACGCCGCACATACAGAGTGCTCAAATGTGCCCACTGCTGATATTTCCTGGTTTAACCTCTTTGTTCTTCCTGTACGACCAGATGCATGATGATCACACCTGCTTAGGCTTTGTAAAAACTGCTAGGCAGGCTTAGACACATCCCCTAGCTTAGCTGTGCTAAGCTAGGAGCAACAACGGCCACAGGGCTCCAATCCACGTATAGTATGCCTGACACCCCCCCCCCCCATGATGTCACCTAATTCCTAGACTTCCACCCAGTTATTCATACTCTTACACTGTTGGGACCTGCCTCACATCCTGGGCAAAACTAGGATTCACTATCCTTCCCCTCATTTGCATAGGATTGCCTGCTAATGCATAGTTACATGTATCACACTGAGACTCCCCCTTAGCAACCAGTACTCACTGGCCTGGTTGTCTTCTGCCTGCCATTGACTTGCATGGCAGAATACTGATTTTAGTCAGAATGCTTAATTTAGGTTTGTTTTGTTATTTCCCCCCAATCCCGTTTGGGCGCCGCTGCCCTACGCTTAAACAGCTGAGATTGGCTAATAAGAATTAAAAGTTGATTTTTTTTAAGTTTTGTACTGTTTGCAATGCCAGTGGCCTTATACTTGGCCATTGGCATGCTTACTACATGACATGCAGCATTTATTTGGGGCTGCCATAGCTCTGTTTTGGATTTTGCAGACGTACTCGGTTACTAACCGAGTACATTTCTGCTGGTTGCACTAGTCCTGCACGGATGGTCGCAAGCTTCCTGGATCACACATTCACCTCATTTGCATGGATTTCTCCTGCAAATGGGGTGAGTTGCATACAAGGGCTTCGTCTGTGCAAGATTAGTGCAGGAGTGCTCATGCACACCCTTGCAGGCTGTTCCTGGATTGCACGGTGGACATATTGCCTGCTTGAGCTCCTGCACCGATCTTGCATGCCGTGCAAGCTTTTGAGAATCCAGGGGAATGTCTTATTTAAGCATTCAATTATTTGCCAGTCATTTTCTAAGTTTAAATTTGCCATTTTGCATCAATTGTTTTTGAACTCTTATGGTGGAGATGTTAAAACAGCATTAGAGAACAAAGAGCTTGTATGGTAAATGTAAATTGCATGCAATGTATTTTCCAGGCATTAATGATTATTTGTTTGTTTATTTATTTATTTGCATTTGTTTACTGGGAAAGTCCACTGGGCCAAAGTTAGCCCATTTTAAGTGGTGGGTAGAGGCTCAAGGAGAAAAGCTCCACATCAACACATACATAGAATAGAAAAAATCACAGTCAAAGTTAAATAAAGAAAGTAAATATGTACAACAGAAAAATTCAGTCACAGTTAAATAAACCACCCTATCGGTTCAATACATTACTTAGAGTACAAAAAGGTATGCAGATACAGTTGTGCAAAAGGAGGAGCTAACTATTAACAGCTAGATTAATTGCAGTACAATATAAGAGATAGAATTAAATGTACATATAAGATGTCACGGTTAGGTAATAAAATATGTCGATAACAATATTCTTGCTACATTACTAGAAATTAACACTAATTAAGATTTGTTCATGCATCCATTCAACTGGTTTTGAAGCTAACAGCTAACCCTAAATTGGGGTCTGTATCAGTTCATCGAAATGTCTGAAGTTCGAACACCATAAGTTCGAACTTCAAACCACGAACTGCAAAAACATCGAAGTCTTAGAACAGCGAATTTTTTCCCAGTGAAAAAAATCGCTGTTCGAAGAAACACACACACAATACAAGCACACTAAAAAAAATCAATCCACACATATACACTCAAAATCCTACTTCTGACCCTACATTAAACTGTACATACACTACTACCTATCCACTTACCTTAACCCAAACCCTAATCCTAAGGTCCGTCACTATCTAACACTCACCTGACCCGTGCCCTAACCCTAACTCATCTACCCCTCCCTAACCCTAAAGCCTTTCACTATCGCACACCCACCTCACCCACGCCCTAGCCCTAACTCCCCTAACCTGTGCCCTAACCCTAACTTCCACACAATCACATACTTACCTGACCCGACCCGTAACTTCCCACCATAGTCCTGCTAATCGCAAAGCCACTGAAACAGCCCACCAAATTCTTTCCCTGGGAAAGAATTTGGTGTTTCATGGCTTCGTGATTACCAGTGTTCGAACTTTACAGTTCGAACATCTGGTATTTGATATTCAGCCATTTCAATGGACTGATATAGACCCGCTAAATTGTAGCATAGTTTAATACTGAGTGTAACTGTTTAAACACTCAATTTTTTTAAATGTTTCTTTAATGATCATCATATAAAGTTTTCATAGAATTAAAACATTTGACATGGTGAATATTTTAGTGAAAATATATACTGTTTTGATCATTTACATTCAATGCCTTTAAAATTTTTATATGTAAACATTTAATTATTCAATTAAGTGTAATTAACAGATTAAACATTTTGTGTGGTATTATGGGACATTCTGATGAATTCCTGCTTGTGTAAGGATGAAAGTGCTAAATAAATGGCCTATTTTAAGTTTTGTTTGGGAGTTCTTGGAGTCTGGCTCTTAGCTTTTTTCTTTTTGATGTTTTTTTGAGTCTTGTTATAACTTTACACTTTGGGTCTATATTAGTTCACCGCAATGCAATTGTAGTGAGCACCAGATTGTCAACCCTCATTCAGCGAAAATCGTTTCAGAGATTCTCTGAATTTACCTAGGGCAAGTAAATACTTGCCCTACAGCACAATGGACCGACAGCTACACAAATGAAAATCATCCAAGTGGGAGGCTTTGTGACCCCCCCCCCCACATCCCCAACTATATATACCAACTTTGAGATTGCAATACAGTGGAGAAAAGGGCAAAGTCGTGCTGCAGGGCAAGCATTTACTTGCCCTCAGTAAATTCAGTGAATCTCTGAAACAATTTTCACTGAATGGGGGTTGACAAGCTGTTGTTTGCTGCAATTGCATTGTGATGAACTAATATAGAGCCTACACTTTTGTTGTGTTTAAGTTTAAGAGCTCTGAGCCTTAATCCAGTTTGTTAACCACAGTAAAAAGTTGAATGAACAACAAAATTTGTCTATATGCATTTTTCTAAACCATAAGAAGTAAGAAACTCTAATGACCAGCATTATTGACTGACTGTAATAATAAGTAGTTTATAGAATGCAAAATCAGACATCCTCTGTATTAACCAATTAAAATGGCAGGACCCACTAGAGTGAGTTCTGAAATACAGTGACTGAATATCAGACTTGTATATACCAAGTCTGAGATGCCATTTCATGGAATAGTCCCTTTTTTCCAAGCTATGGTGATGTTGGAGTTGGTATCTATAAGTTTGGGAGATGTGGAGGCTTGCTGCTTACATGGGTAGGGTGCACGGTTGACTTGACCCTCCCTGCAAGAAGAAGTTTTAAGGAGAAGAGCAATTTTTGAGATTCATTTTTTTTTCTTTGGTTTTGGCTATTCGGTACTCAGCATTTCAAGTGCTGACATTTTATCAGGGAGCTGTCTTCTGCAGTTGAGAAGCAGATGGAAGCCCTCTGTCAGAGCGGACATGCAAACCCATACAAACATTAACACACACACACACACACACACACACACACACACACACACACACACACACACACACACACACACACACATACACACAAACAGACACATGCAAAGTTTGTCTCTAATACTTTTCAGAAGTTGACCAGTTATCCATACCTCCATAACAATTTATTCTTTGCTTTCTTTTTGTTTCATTTGATTTTATTTTATTTTCCCATAGATCAACTGTGAATTTACATGCCTACTCATATGTATAAATGAACATAGGCAATGTGCAGCTTGCACGCATTGCACTGCCCCAGATTAAGCTGCCAGAATGATTATTAGACACTATTGTTATGACAACTGCCAAGTTCTGTCACAGAGACAAGATAGTAATATGTCACTTTAAAGTTATCAAAACACTTATCCAGATCTACTGACAGAACCCACCCTCATGTGGCCTTCAGCACCAGAATTCAGACTCCCCACCACCAGGAGAAAATTGATCACAGACTGTGCACCATGGCAGGGTTAGCCACTTAACAGTGTAAAATATGGCTCTATGTGACTTAGCCATGTTGACTAATGTCACCAAATGGGCACGTCTATTTGCCAGTGATAAGTGGGTTGAGGATCTGGCCTACTCTTACCTATGCCATGGACACATGCTAACAGTAGGAGGTGTGTATGTGCCCCCTATTGGCTAGGCTGTACCTGCTATAAAGCCCAGCAGCCCTGGGTCAGTAGGCTACTGGCTGGCCTTTGTCTAGCTGCCCAACCTGGATTACCTGGGATAGCACTGTTGAGCAAAAGCTGGCTGTAAAACCAATCAACCTGCCAAACATGAACTGAGAATTGCTACACTTAATGTAGGTTCACTGACAGAACACAGCTTGGAAGTGGATGACATGATAATACAGAGGAGGCTGGACATCCTTTGTATCCAAAAGACAAGATGGAAGGGCAGTGTAGCAAAGCAACTTGGCTTGGGATCCAGAGTCTACTACTCAGGAGGACGACAGGCTAGAAAT
>NC_056738.1:554351142-554383642 GCF_019279795.1 Protopterus annectens | reverse complement strand
CTGTCATTATTTAATGACTTCAATCCTCACTGATTTGCCAGAAGACCACAGATTTTATGAGGAGTAGCCCAAACATATGAGACAAAAATCTGGGCATTCTGGGAAAATCTGTACAGTTAAGAGGTATGCCTGACTGCAGTTATCTATATGTGGCATTGCATAGTGTCAAAGGATTTCCTCTTCTGCTAATGAAATAATGTACCTACCTCAGTTACATCCTGTCAATTACAAGCTGGCAACGTTGCTGGTGCTGATAACCAAAGCCACCTTACCCATATAGCCCCCCTAGCAAATATTGGACTATTCTGCCTATACTTGCTACTCTATTTTGCAAGTCAATGAACCTTTCACCCTTTTCAGTAACCATGACTAACTAAAGAGATCACCCTGCTGTTGACATATCTTGTTGGGGACAAAGTTCATTCCATTAGTATAATAATAGGATGCATGAAAACTGTGTTGTAGAATATGATACCTCACTGCATACTGCTGGAGGGCCTCTTTCACCTACAATGTACAAAACAGCTATGAAAGGGCAAATGCAAAGACATGCATTATAGTTTTATTCTTCAGCCATTGCTGTATTTCTTCTATTAGATGCTAGGGCAAATAATCATTGCCTTGGGGTCTTTTCACACAGTAAAGCACTAAGTGTGGGCATCCATTAAGTGTGACTCACTTACACAGACTGTGCTGTGTTAGAGGTAGATACCCGCTACATCTTACACAATTTAAATGGAATGTGACACAATTATTAAAATGTAAAGAATAGCCAAAAGGAAACTAAATTTACTCTCACTGACTGGATGCACTGCTTTTTGGTACTAATACATCAAAGTCTATAATACCCTCAGGATTCTCTCAGGAAAACAACTGAATCAGACTACTGAGTAAAGAATTGTAATAGTTTTCATCTAAATTTATACTCATTTCTTGAATTTCCTTTACTGATTATGACATTATTTTATTCAATATCTTGTTTTTGAGATTTAAAGTTCCAAGCTAGGACAGAAAGGAAATATTATGTTTTTTTTTTTTTTTTTTACTGAGAATTCCATGAGGGATTAACTGCCTGTAAATTTTGAGAAGAGTTGGACACTAGCTTTTGCATGTAAGAGAACAAGAAAAAAAGACTTCATAAGTGCAATTATAAACCAGTGCAAACACTTGACTGTGGACAACCATAAAATTAAGAAATAACACTTAAAAAAAGAATATTTGCAGGAGACAAGTTCCCCCCCTAAACCCTCACACGTCATCTCACCACTTGTATCTGACAAATTTAAGCTTGCTGTATCTTGGTGAAAATGGAAATACCTGTGAATATCTAAATTTCAGTATTTAATTATAACTCCTTGTACATAGTAATTAATCACTGCATACAAGAATGCAAATCATTAGAGTTTTGAACATGACTCTGGCACCCAAAGAATTTGACTTTACCTGCTACTCATCGTTTTCCACCTGTATTCTGAAGATCATCATCTTCAGAGTTATCTAACCTTTACTTCAATCAAACTTCAACAATCCCATCATATAACTATCTCATTTGCTCAATTTAGTCAGCACTAAATGATTACATTGCGCATGTATTTCCTTTAAACTAATTAAACTTCATTTACCTCCATTTCTTTTTTTTATACTCAGCAGAAAAACTCTACTATGTAGTAACTTTAATTCCTTTTCTAGCTCCCCTTTGAAATCTTCATTTATTTATTTTATTTTGAATTTGTAAACCAGTGTACAGCAATGATCCCATTGGGCACATTTCAGTCTCAGCTTGGGATCTTCATTTCATAAAGAAAGGATCTGTACACTGATAAAATCAAACACACTTTACTTAAAAAAAGCTTAGTGTGAAACTTACCAACTTAGTGGCCTTACCAATTATCAGACTTGGTTTTGACTGGCAGTACATATTTATCTGATTTCTATTTTTATATAACAAGGATCCTACTTTAGGAATTGAGATACTACATGAGCTAAATTTCCAAAACTTGACAGGGGACAGTTTCCTAGGACAATGTAAGAACTGTCTCACACTCACAATATTGAAAATAACTTAAATATATGCGAGAAGTGAACATATAGCCAGAAAACTGAATACCCACATACAGAATATTTATTAATTTTAGTTGTTTCTGTACTTGCCTACTTCAAATCTTGTTTATTTTTCCAGGTAATGATACATATCTCAAAATGCTGGAAAAACAGAGACCTTTCAGAAAAAAGGCAGCACAATGGTGCAGAGGTTTGCATTGTCACCTCACAGCAACACGTTCTCTGGTTCGATTCTTGGCTGGGGTGCCTTCTCTGCAGAGTCTGTATGTCTTATTTGCATGGGTTTCCTCCCACATTCCACAGATGTGCATCTGGAGCATTTCCCTTGTGCTGAAAATGAGGACTTTCCCAGTGAACAAATGTTAAATAAAATAAAAGATCTTGGAACACAATAGTGCTATTAGGAAAGGTAATATATACAAAGCTTTATGTAAACATATTATGTAATCTTGTAAGGATTACTATTTTAAATTCACAGGAATGGTAATAATTTAAACAACTGCCTAGGATGCAACTGTAGTGCATAAGAAAAATGGACAAAAACAAACACACTGAAGAAAATGCAAAGATTTTATTGACTCAGTTAAGAACATTCACCTCGCTATCAACATGGAACATCTTCAGAACAATGCAGCCATTCATTTTTACATTTATGAAAATAAATTTACATTTGTATTTATTTTTACCATGTCATGCTGCTAAACGCTAAGAGTTTTAGCATGAAACTGCAATCATTGCAAGCATTCCTTGCCCTGGAAGGTGCTGAAATTTGTGCAGTCACTGAAACCTGGTTCAAAGCTGCGGTGAGCACCCCAGCCTTACTAGATCACTCATTCAATCATACTTTTGGACCCCAAATGGAGGGCTACAAAGCCAGAGGAAGTGGAGTTTCAGTATTTATCAAAGACATACACACTTCCAGGCTGGTCAAATGGTATGACGCACAGGAGACACTCCAAGTGCAGTTAACTGTTGACAAAACACCTATTCAAATCATAGCTAGCTACAGACCCCCAACATGACTCAGGACATCCATTCCACCTATGTGGAGTTACTAGAATCCATCAAGACTCAACCCTCTACCCTTATCCTGGGTGACATTAACTACCCAACCACAGAGTGAAAGACCTATTCAAGCCCAAACATGAATGCCTAGAGATTCCTCAACTTCGTCAATGCCAATGTGTTGGATCAGATAGTCGACACCCCTGTGAGAGGTGAAAATATCCTAGACCTGGTCCTAATCAACATGACTATCCACTGTAGCACCCCTATAGTGTCATCTTCCTTGGTAAGATCCAACATAAAACATTCACTTTCGAAGTCACCATCTCCCTTGACCCCCCCCCCCTTTCAGGGTAAAAAAAAAACTTTTCCCAAGCTGACTAAAATCTCCTGAGAGCAGGTATAAGCAGCTTCACAGCCACCGTCCCTTCAGTTGGATCTAGCACTAATGTCCAAGGCTACATGAAAAAATTATATGATCACCTAGATAGCTGCATGGACTCAGCAATGCTTGACAGGTCCAAATCATCTTCCCCAAATCAAAGTTTGTGAAACTAAATAATCTTGCATCAGCTATAGGGGCTTTGATATTCTGGGACAACATGTATGTTACTGGTTCTCCTACAATCTTTTATTCAGAGTTTCCGAAACTCCCAAAAAGCTAATTAGTAAATCATACCTTTTAAGCCATGAAATTATCTAGTACATATCTCCATGCTAAATCAATTTTTTTTTGCAGGAGGTCATAAAAACTCTTCATTCCTCTCACTACAAAAAGTATATTTGCTTATTGATTTGTTGGCTATAACGGACTCATTTTGTACAACTTGAGAAGAGGACATAAAGAGCACACAGTATATAGTAATCACAGTGTACTTTTTTTCCAAGAAAGACAAAAATCATAGAGTATGCTTAAAAAAGGAATAGCCAATCTGTTAAAGAATGGAAGAAATCATAATATATGCCTAGATATGGTATCTGAAGAATATAATGGTATCCCAGTCAAGATCTGGAGATAAATACACTACAGCCAGTGGTAGACAGAACAACACATGAAAAATTACTTGATGAGGGTATTTAGATAGCTAAAATGGATGCAAATCCAGATTAACATTTCAGCAGGTGTTTAGACTGTCGCAATTTTTATGATGCTGTGATGGCTACCTGTTTGCCATAGGGTTCAATGGTTAAGTACAATGCGGTCCTCATTTATTGGTTTGTCAGAAGCTAGGTAAAAACAGAAACATTCAGACCTGATTATAAGCAATGATTGTAGCTTCAGCATAAACATATAATTTCTTTCTGTCGTAAGGATTTCCATTTGAGGAGGTATTAACTTTTCATCTTTGAGGGACAACTACCTTTTCCCCCAGACATAACTGGATGAGTTATGTAGTTTTGTTATGCAGTCAGTGACTGGCTAATACTATTTCAGTAATATGAAGTTTTTGTGACATGTACTGTTATAACATGGGTTTTTACTGCCCAAATTACCACATGCAAGGAAGATGGCCCATGTGATTTGAATGTTTAACAGTCAAAACGTCTGAAACTATTTAGCATTAAATGGTCACTAATTATTTCAAATCTACATGTTTCATAAGTTCAAAGGTTAATAGGTGCACTAGGCTAATGACCACTAGGGCCTTCATAAGGCTACCCATACAACCTAAATGTAACCCACAAATTTGATTTATATGGGGAGGGATGATTTACTGACTGACTCTGTCTGACACATACATAGGCATCAGACCAGGTGTGAATTTTTGATTACCAATCCAATGGTCTAGATTGTGCATAAATAGTTTTAGAGAGGAATTGTTTTTCACATGGATGTGGATCCTGTTCCAGAGAATGGGAATTCTCTGAGAAACATATCAATCTCTCAAACATATCCAATTTATGTCACAGACAAACAAAATGTAGGTCTTTTGATCTAGTAGTTCTAATTATCTTTATTTTATACACGTACAAAAGGTTCATCAAAACAGGGTCCAAGGACACTTTGTATAGCAGGCAAACATCACCTCTCCGAAGACTGAATGATACCGAGCAAAGAAACCGGGGATTGAATTGATCAGTGTAGGGCATTGTGTATACCCCCCTGTATTCTTTTTGTAAGGAACTTTTGTGGACTTTCAAGTTGTTGCATATGTCTAGTCAGGTACATACTGAAGAGCGGCATTGTATTCTAAGATGGGTCGGATGAGAGCTGAGTACAGTGGTACAATGATGGCTTTCGACCTTGATCCCATGACCTTACTTATAAATTGAGTAAAATAGAAGGATTTTTTACTACCTTGGAGAAATGTAGATCAAAGACTACCATCTACATGAGTTCCAAGATTCCTGGCTAATGAATCAACCTTTTGGGGTGTTTATGGATAACGTAGTTACCCAGGGTGGCCAACTTCCCAAAAGTTGCTATAATGCATTTTTTACTATTGATTTTTAAGCCATGGCTTTGGCACAAAGCATTTGTCTGTATTAGACCTTCCTGAAGGGTGTTTTCACCTGAAGGGATTCAATGACTGCTCCCATTTTGCATCATATGCAAACTTGGTCAGCCAGAGGCCACCGACATTGGCTTTAACCTTTGAGAAGTAGTTGCTAAAGAGGAGCAGGTCCTGCACAGAGCCCTGAGGGACTCCACTGCTGACTAGCTTCTTCGCAAAGGTGGTCTCACCAATCATAACCTCTTGTGTCCTATCCATGAGGCAAGTAGCTATCCAGAATGTTATAAAGTGGTTTACGTATAGTTCCATAAGTTTGCTGACTATGTCAGAGTGGGGTATTGTATCAAATGCTTTAGCAAGATTTAGGTAGTCCGTATCCACTGCTTTTCCTTCCTCCATTACCCTACAGACCTTTTCAAGGAAATCCACCAATTGCAGTAAGCATGATCTTCCTTTAACAAAGCCAGTCTGGGATAGATCCAATGTCTGGAGGTCTAATATGTCCTTTTTGATAAATTTCATGCTAATTCTTTCCACAGCTTTGCAAATATGACTAGTCAGACAAATGGGATGGTAATTTCCAGGATCTGTTCAAGGTCTTCCGTTATGAATGGGAATAACCATCAAAGTCCTCCATTTTGCTGGCACAAAGCCTGTTTTAAGACTATATTTAAATAGGTACTCCAAGGGTCCTTTGATAAATCACATTTTAGACTGTTCAGGAGGCATCCCTGGATGTTATCATGGCCCACTGAGGCTGTGTACTTGGCTTTAGTAAGTGCAGCCAGTACATGCTCACCAGTTATAGTTAGAAAGGTTAAGTTTGAGGGAATATTTTGGGGAATGTTTGGACTGAGGCAAGAGTAAAGTCAGAAATTAATTATTCTGCTAACAGGTTAGCTATAATGCAAGGATTGGTGAATGTGGCACCATTAACCACTAATTCGGCACATTGCTATGTGTTGCCCTTGAGGTTTCTGACATAACAGAGGAAGGCTTTATGGTTATCATTCACTGGGAGGCCATCTCAACCTCAAAGTTGGCTTTGTAGAACCCTTACAAGCCTATCCATATTTATCCCGAGTTGCCCCAGTTGACGGTGGTTAGGTGAGTGAAATTCACAGAGGTAAGGGTCTATGGTAATTAATACTGACTTCTTCTGTCCAGGAGGGACATGGGCACCTTCCCAGTATCTAGGTTGTATTTGAAGAGGATCAGGGAGGGGTTCTGTTTCACAGAAATTAGAAGCTTGTTCCAGAGAAGGGCAGTCTATGGTAGATGTATCTATCTCTCCAGCATGACCTGTTCATGTCAAAGTCTTGGTTAAGATCTCTGGAGCGAGTGACCCTCCTGCAGTTTGATTTACGAATATGTAGTATTTCCAGCAGGGCCAGCTCAGAGACTGCCCTGTATTCAGGCACATGTCACCCCTTAGCAACATGTAGGAGCTAGAATACAGTGACAGGGCTTTCAGTCTTTCTGCATTAAGACTTTTTTTGTGTAGCCTGTAATTTCTTGGTGAGAATCCTCTGTGGTTTCTCCAATTTTTGCAAGTGTCTGGTGAAGTGCATGCAAAAGACAGCATTGTACACAATTATTGGTCTTATGAGGGCAGAGTATAGTGGAATTATAACATACTTATTGTATTTATTTATTTATTTATTTAACATTTTTTACCAGGATGTTCCAGCTGGACAATAATTTCCATTTTCAGTGGGGCCCAAGGAGAAAAGCTCCAGCAAAGTACATTTTTACCAATACATGTCTAGTACAACAAATAAAACGTTTACGATACAGCTTATATGTATCTACTTACAGTCTAGCAGAGATCAGTAAAGCAATTTATATACATAGGAGATTATTCAACAAAATTAAATACATGAGAAATGAGATTAACACATAAATAAAGTACAAATACAGTACAGCAAATCTTAGATTTTCTTAAGCCTCTACAATACTTTTAGCATGTCATCTGACAGAATATGGTTTAGAACTGTGAGGAAGACAAGCAGATATAGATAAGGGAGAAGGAGGTTGCAGAAGTTATAGAGTGGATATAAGTGTAATTAGAGGTTATATCTGAGTGAGGGAATGTTATCCAGGGCTAGTATATGAGCAGAGCCAAGTAGATGTTAAGTGATCTTTTAGCAGTTTCTTAAACTTGGTGGTGCTGGTGGTGGTGGATCTAACATCGATTGGTAGGGAGTTCCAGATTTTGGCAATACTGTTTGAGTCTAGCAAGTCACCAGCATTATTGCTACTTTTAGCGATAATTACCAGGTTTTTGCTACTGGACCATGGGATCCAGTTATTAGAATAGTGAGTAAGTAGGCTTTTGAGAGCAGATTTTTTTTCAGGTTGGTTGAGTATTTGGTGGGTCATGGACAGCTAGTTAAAAATTAGTAGGTTGGGGAATTCTAGCTGTGGGAATTATTTGAGATCTTGACAGCGATGGAATCTATAGCTGGTATCTGTAGCAAACTTTATTATTTTATTATAGCGGCTATCTAGTTTGTTTATGTAAGTTTTCTTGAGGTTGGCAAGGATGGGAGACACATATAGGAGTGTGAACAGAAAGTGGGTTGTGACAATGGAGATTTTTGATTTGTCTGTGATGAAAAGTTTGTTCTTGTACAGGCTACCCATATTTTTGTGGACTTTTTAGATTGTTTGATTTATGTGGAGATCAAAGTTCATGTTTTGGTCTATTACTAGTCCCAGGAGTTTGGTGTGGCGGACTGGGGTAATGATGGTATTGTTTGCTGAGGTAATTTTGAATAGCAAATAGGGGTCTGGGGATCTTGTATGCTAAAGCAGGATGAGTTTTGTTTTGGTGGGATTGAGTATTAACTGGGCATTGATTAGCCAGGTTTCTACTTTAAAGAAGGCTTGCTGTGTTATTTTCTGAAGATGGTGGAGTGTTGGGGCTGCACAAATTAAGGTAGAGTCATCAGCATATTGTATTAACATGGCTTCATTAGTGGCAGTATGTAGGCTATTAGTGAATAATGTGAAGAGAAGAGGGCTACAACAGGTCCTTGTGGGAACCCTAAGGTGACTGACAGCAGTGGGGAGAGGGAGTTACCCCATTTGATTGCTTGCTGCCATGCAATGAGATAGCTCTGGAACCAGGTGAGTGTGGAGTGGCTGGTTTTAAATTTTGAAAGTGTGTTTAACAGTCTGGAGTGTGAGACCATCTCAAATGCTTTTGAGAGGTCCAAAAAGATAGATGAGACCAGGTTACCTTCATTTCTGAGAAGGTTGACAGAGTTAGTGAAGCTTAGAAGGGCAGTGGTTGTACTATGGTGTGGGCGGAATCCATGTTGAGTTTTGGATATTAAATTGCTAAAAAGGAGATAGTGGAGGAATTCAGTATGGATGCATTTTTCCAGAATTTTTGATAGTGGAGAGAGGATAGCAACTGGATGGTAGTTGGAAAGCTCTATAGAGCTGCCGCCTTTATGTAGTGGAATGATGTGTGCTATTTTCCAGATAGTTGGGACCTGTTGTTCACTGATGGAGCAGTTTATAAGTATAGAGACAAGGTATGCAATAGCTTCTGCAGCAATTTTGAGATAGTCTTTGGGTAGGTTGTCTGCAGCTAGGGTTGGTGGTTTGACCTTTTTGAAGTATTGTTTATGGTGGCAGTAGGAATAGGTTGCAGGGAGAAGTTATTGTCATTTTGTGTAGGAGAGAGAGGAGTGGGGGAAGTGGTTAGTCCTTGTTAGTTTGAGTGTAGAATTGGTAAAAAAATGTTAAATTGTGTGGGTATGTCATCTATGGTGCTGCCAGTGTTTGGGGAGGGGGTAGTGATTTGAACAAGCTGAAGGATTTTCTTGATTGCTACCCAGAACTTGTGAGTTTCTCTGGTGTTCTAGTTGTATTTTAGCATAATATATTTTTTGTCTTGTATATGTTTTTTGGCAGAATTACTTAGTTCTATGTATTTCTGATGGTTGGTTGGTGTTTTGTTATGGTGCCAGTTGTCTCAGACTTTGTCTTTTGCTTTTAGTAGAGCTGTTGTTTCTTTGGTTAGCCATGGGGTGTAGTTGGGATTTATCATAATTGTTCTAGGTAGGGCAAGCTTATTTAGGATGCTAAGGAAGGTGGAGTTAAGTAACTCTAGTGCCTCATCTAATGGGAGGCATTTGAGAGGTGCCCATCTGCAGCTTTTGAGTGTGTATATGAGCTCTTGGGGATTTCATTTTTTTGTTTCTGATTTGCTGATATGATGGAGTTTTTGAAGATTTTATTTGCTGCTGGAGTAGAAATGTGGGGTGGTGATCACTAAGGCTATCAGGGAGATAGCCTGTGAGTTGAGAAAGGTTGGGTTGATTGGTGAGTATCCAATCTAGGATTGATTATTTTCTTGATGTTTGTCTAACCTAGTAGTGTGTTGGATTAGTTTGGAGAAGCCATACAGAGAAATGTAGTTTGTGGATGTGTTTGAGTTATATTGTCCATTGTAGGATGTGCTCTAGATCAGGGATATTATTCCCTGGTGGGATGTAGATACTATTATGTTTATTTGCTTTTTAGAATTAAGTAAACACTTAGTTAATTGTATTTCTGCATTAGTGACATCTGGGATGCTTATCTCTATAGCTTTGAAGGTTTGATTATTTTTGCATAGTATGGTGACACCTCCACCTCTTTTTTCTATCTGGTCTTATCTATGTATGTTATAGCCAGGGGGTGTTATCTCATTGTTGCTGATCTCTGATTTAAGCCACATTTCTGTTAAGACAACTATATTGGGTGAGTAGTGTGAGAGGGTGCTGTGGAGTTCACTGGTCTTGTTGAGAATACTTCTAAAGTTTATATTTAATATTAGGAGCTTGAAGTTTTTTCTGGTGAGGTTTATTTGGGTCAATGGTGGGTTGATAGGTTGTACTTGGGGGCCAGGGTTGGGATATATATCGCCACTAATAATTAGTTGTGATGCAATGTTAACTATTACTTTTATGTATCTTTGTAATACTTTATCATATGTCAATGATGTAGGTGACTGGGATTGGAAGGGAACAAGGTGCAATGTGTAAAGGGAGGTGGTCTTGATATTAAAGATGTTAGCAGCAATGATAATTGAGGTTTCTATTTATTTTGGTGAGTAGGGAGTTGTGGGGGTTTGCTGATGCCATGTGGTGGTAGGATGTGAGCTGTGCAGCTATTAATAGGCGGATGAGGGTCGGAATTTCATAAAGTAGCATATTGTACTATGTGTGGATGTAGGGTAATTAGGTATGCGTTTTTGTTTAATGTGGGATTAATGTCAGGATAAGGTATTGGTAATGTATGCTTAGTGATTGGGTGTGTATTGAAGGCTGTTTGCCATGTACTAGAGATTAATTGTAGGTTTTGATTAGCTAATTTAGGTCATAAGGTAGATGGTGGGTGTGTGAAGTGTTGTGATTGGAGGGTGGGATAGGTTATTTAGGTGCAAATGTAGCCATAGTGGGGGCGTGTGGTAATTGGGGATAGGGTAGGGGAGAGGAGTGAGCCAAGCAAGGTATGTGCAATTAAAAAACAAACTATCACTTGCTCTGAAGTCACATCTATAATGTTAGCCCTTCTTTTGTTACTAATGCTTTTTTTGTTTTTTAAAGTAGTGAGACACCTTTTAATTTGACTGGTTGGATGCCTTAAGAAATTAACTTGTCTTTGGGCTGTAAGTGCACTATAGGTCACCCTTAGAGCTAGACTTAGATCCAGATGATTTATTTTTGCCATAACATTTTTTCCTTTTGTTGCATAGCTTGTTTAATTTCAGATGCCACCAGTGTTTGTTTCTGTGGCTAGTTCTGGGCTTACTTCTGCTAGGTACAGCATTCTCTATGCAGTCATTGACATGGATCATAGTTTCATAGGTGTGTACTAGGCTAATAGCCCTGGAGCCTCAACAAGCCTAGCCTATAGGTTTACCCTGGCATCATGCCACCCAACCCTAGTTCCTAGTGCATCTGTTGAGTAGAGCCACTGGAGTGATCCCCAGGGTGAATTTTCTATTTCCCATCCATTCATCAAGATATCTCTTGAAGAGGGCCAGTGAGGTGCTCTGCTTGACATGTATGGGAAGTCTATTCCATAGCATGGGCAGTCTCTGGGTTATGAACCTGTCCCTCGAGCATATTCTGTCAATTGTGGTAATGAGATTGATGTCTCTGGAGCATGTGGTGCGGAGGGATTGGGATGTCTTTAGATGTAGAATTTCTAGCAGAGCTGGGTCAGACATGGCTTTATAAGTCAAGCAGAGATTGCCTTTAAGTAGGCGATATGCGACAGAGAATAGTTGGAGTTTTTTGAGTCTGTCCACATAGGATAAGTGTTTAAGGCCTAGGATCCTCTGTGTGAGGTACTTTTGCAGCCTCTCCAGTTGTTGCAGGTGTCTAGTGAGGTACATGCCAAATGGGGCATTGTACTCGATGACTGGCCTAATGAGGGAAGAGTAAATGGAGGCAATGACCTCTTAATTCCTGGATGCAAAACCCTTAGTAATGAGATGAGCCACATAGAAGGACTTTCTGACCACAGTGGCAACGTGGTGGTCAAAAGAGAGGTTGCTGTCAACCTGTGTTCCCAGATCTCTTATAATGCCTCATGTGTTCAGTGGACTACCATCAATGTGGTAATTCAAGGGAACTGGGTTTTTCCCAAAGGGGATGAAGACACATGTTTTGGCATTAAGTTTTAGGCCATGGTTCTGACACCAGTCATTGGTCTCATTGAGGCCTTTCTGTAGGATTTCAACATCACTTGGGGAGGTAATAATAGCTCCCAATTTACAATCATCTGCGAACTTTCTCAGCCAGAGTCTCTTTGTGTTGGCCTGGACTTCAGAGAAGTAGATACCAAACAGGAGAGGACCCATTACTGAACCCTGTCAGACTCCACTCATGACTGGTAAGCAGTGTGACTTGGAGTCAGCTACTTCCACACTGTGGGTTCTATCTGTGAACCAGTTTGCAACCCATCTAGTGATATAGGGGTTGATGTCTAGCTTAGTAAGTTTTTCTATGATTCCTGAGTGGGGAATGGTATCAAAGGCCTTGGCCAGATCAAGGAAGGCTGTATGAACCACTTCACCTTCATCCACAGCTCTGGTGACTGACTAAAAGAAGACGACCAAGTTGAGCAGGCATGATCTACCCTTCACAAAACCAAACTGTGTAGGATCCAGAGTTTGGAGATTCCTTATATCCTTGTTTATTAGGTCCATGATGATGCATTCCATAGCTTTGCATATCAGACTCGTCAGGCTAATGGGGTGATAATGGGCCAATGCGGTCTGTAGTCGCTCCTCCTTTGTGGAGAGGGATGACTGTAGCAGTGTACCATTCGGTAGGGACAAAGCCTGAGGTGAGGCTGTGATTGAACAGGGCACACAGGTGAGGTGCCAGTTCACTCTGTAGTTCATGTAGAATACAGCCAGGGATACTGTCAGGTCACATAGAAGCTGTATTCTTTGCCTTGGACAGTGCTGTTTAAACCTGTGCAGCATTAATACTGGGTGCCTGGCAATCTACTGGTATTGTGATTGGTCCTTTGGTGAGGAGAGAGGAGTAAAGTTAGCACTGAATCTGTCCACCACTATATTTGCAATATCTTAATTGACCTCTAGAGATTCGGCAAACACCTTCAAGGAGTATCAAAGAGCATTTGCCAAAGCACTAGAGGTCAATTAAAATTTGTGTGCATTCCTGCCTGTTGTTTTTATGTTTACAGTATTTAGTTTTTGGCATTTTGCTTATATATTTTCAATATCTGTTGGCTCAGTATAGGAGGTACCATTGTGCAGTAGCTCAGAGCAAATCTGGGTATTGACATGGAGTTTCTTTACATAACTATATAAGGTCCTGTGGTTGTTTTTACTATCTGCTGCAATTCTGTTTTCATAGCTAGCTTTAGAGGATTTGATGAGGGAACTCAACCTTTTGGTGAGGATGATAAGGGAGTTTTTCCAGTCTTGGGACTTCACCTTATTCCATATCAGTTTCCTCCTTCTGTTGCAGAGTTTGTTTACGGCAGGGGACCATCAGATTGGCTTCCCGTTTTGTTTTGAGGAGAGCATCTTAGTTCTATTGGGTATGGTGAGATCCATGGATTTGTGTATGTGTTTGTACTGTGCACTGGTGTATGATTTGGCGGTCTTGCAACTATCCTCTATTTGCATCGGTGCCGTGAAGTTAGCCACCCTTGTTTTTAGGAGCCCAAAGTTAGCTATGGAGAAGTTGGTCATGGTGGATACCTTTGATGGGGGGGGGATGTGGATTTCCAAAGTGATTAGCTTGTAATTGGATCTAACCAGGGAGGAGTTGACTATTGGCGTAGAGCAAAGGTCGCCCATGTTAGTAATGACCAGGTCAAGGATGTTGCTACCTCTAGTGGGGATAAGCACGAGCTGGTCCAGGGCATTGGAATTAATGAATTCCAGAAAGTGTTGGGCAAGTGCATTGGTACATGAGTAGTTTTCCCATTTAATGGTGGGGTAGTTAAAGTCACACAGTATGAGAGTGTTAGGTTGGACCCTAACATTCTCTAGGGTGCTTAGGAATGTGGAGTGTGAATCTTGGGACATGGTTGGGGACCTATAGCAGGCTACAACTTGAATCGTTGTCTTACCCAGCATTAGCTGCACCTGAAGTATCTCAGATGTGTTATGTTGGGCTACCAGTTTGGAGGTGCGTGCATCATTTATGAATGTGGAAACACCACCACCTTTGGAGCTTCAGTCCAGGTTGTGGGGCCGAAAGGTGTGGAATGAGTTGTAGCCTGGTTGTGCAGGGGTGCTTTCTGCTGCCTTGAACCAGGTCTCTGTTACAGCACAAATGTCGATGTTCTCCATTTTAGGGAGTACTTCGAGCAAGTGCATTTTGAGATTTAGACTCCTAGTGTTGAACAGCATGACCCTAATATTGCATTTGTTTGTAGCTGTTATGGTGTAATTTGGTCTTTGGAATACCACCTAAAAAAGGCATTATAGGGGAGGCAAAAGTCTTGGCCAGTATCCAGAAGCCCAGGGGTGACAGATGCGGGCCATCTCTGGCAAAGCATCAGGGTCTGTCAATCATGTCATCCCAGGCAGACAGATACTTGATCCCCTTAGAATGACACCAGAAATTCAGCCAATTGTTGAAACCAATCATTTTCTGCTTGTACTGTGGTATCATTCTGAGTGATGGTAGGATGCTGCTCAGGGCTAGGGTCATACCCGCCTGGGATACATAATCCGAGAGCTCCTCCATGTCTCTTTTCATGTAGTCCAGGGAGGTATATCTCAGGTGATTCACACCCACACGTACAATGACAGAGTCATATTTGTACCTATTGTTGAGGGACCTGAGTGCAAGCGTTATGTGGCAGATCCTGGCACCTGACAGGCAGCTGACTGTTACTTTCTCCTTATTCAACTTAGTGAGTAGAACATTAGTGTGCCTCACTATCGAGTCACCTATGACTAGTGTGTTGGGCATGCTGTTTTGCCTCATGGGCTTTGTTTGAGTGGCACACTGTTTAGGAGAGTTATGTGTCTCGTGATTAGTGTTGTGTTGTGGTGTTTGAATGCTTTTCTGCCTTGGAGGTCTCTGCTGTTTGGTTAGATTTTTATCGAGAGCCTCCACAAAGGTGGTTGTGTGGTTTTTTATGTAAAGGCAATACTGGTGTGTGTTCTGGAGGGCTATGTGTTCCATGTGGTGTGGTGCAAGTGCTGACCTTCTCCTCTTGATCAGCTAGTCTTGGCTGGAGAGTGCGTGACTTCCAATTTGGATACATAAGTGTATCTCTCACAAGCCTAAATATTGGGGGGGTAAGAAGAGAGGGTTGTCAGTGTACATGAGGCAGTTGCTACATTGCCTCAGAATGCCCAAGTTCACCAGGTTAATAGGAGAAAGCACAGGGAACTGACCTTTAGATATGCCTGGAGCGGTGGGCAATAATAAGTACTGGATCTGTTTCCTTGTAGAACATTTAGTGCTGGTAGCACTTTTATGTACTACAATAATTGTTACAAGAATTCTGGTAAAGTGCTAAACTAACAACCTAGTAAAAGTGCAGGAGAGGAGAGAAGTAGCAGATCTAAGGGAAAAATTAAAGAGCAGACTTTGGCACTGCTCAGAATCTTACAAATATTCCTGGATACAGCAAATCTGTATCTGGACAAGATTAGTTGCAGGAAAGGTGGGAAACAAGTGCAGATGTGGGCTTTTAAACCAGAAAGTTGAAAGAGATGGAAAAACTGCCCAAATAATCAATAAACTACAATTTCTGGGCCACAAACCACTCCTCTTGTCGTAGATAGGCTACCTAGTACTTACCACTCCCACTGATAAGCTAGAAGGCTTCCCTCCAACACAGAAAGGCTTTGGGGGCTCAGACGCTTACAAAGAGTCCTGGATACAGCAAATCTGTACCTGGACTAGGCTAGTTATAGGAAAGGTGGGCAACAAACACAAACTTGGAATTTTAAACCAGAACATTGAAAGAAATGAAAAAACTGCCCAAACAGCCAATAAAGTACAATTTCTGGGCTAAAACCCACTCCTCTTATGGTAGATAGGCTACCTAGTGCTTACCACTCCCACTGATAAGCTAGAAGGCTTCCCTCAAACACAAAAAGGCATGGGGGTCTCAGAAGCTTACCAACAGTCCTAGATACAGCGTCTGTATCTAGACTAGACTAGTTACAGGAAAGGCAGGAAACAAGCTTAGAATATATATATATATATATATATATATATATATATATATATATATATATATATATATATATATATATATATATATATATATATATATATATATATATATATATATATATATATATGGGTCTACTTTGTTTCACCTAACTTCCAATTCACTGACTTTCATTTCACTGACCCCATTTCACTGAAATTTCATTTCACTGACAGTTCATTTGACTGACAAGTATTATTAGCAAGAAAATGGAATATGCCCCCTTCCCCACTGTAGTGCGACCCTGGAGTTAGAATATATAGTTGGGGGGTGTGGGGGCACAGCCCCCCACTTCCTTTCATATGATATTGTTAAGTTTTGATATAATATTGCTTAGTAAAAGAAAAGTAAGTGGGGGGCTGCACCCCACACCCCCAACTATATATTCTAACTCCAGGGTCGCACTACAGTGGGGAAGGGGGCATATTCCATTTTCTTGCTAATAATACTTGTCAGTCAAATGAACTGTCAGTGAAATGAAGTGTCAGTGAAATGAAATTTCAGTCATTTGGTCTCAGTCAAATGGGAGTCAGTGAATTGGAAGTTAGGTGAAACAAAGTAGACCCATATATATATATATATATATATATTTATTTTTTTTTTTTTTTTTTTTTTTTTTTTTTTTACAGAAAAGCAGCTAAAACAGCAGTAAATACAATTCAAATGCAGGGCAGGCTAGCACACCTGAGTGTGTAGCAATATTATGGCAAATGCAGTAATAAGTGCAGAGTAAGAGCAACTGAACAGATAGCACGCAGAACAGCAAACTAAGACACTTACAGTAAGAACCGCTGAATAAAGTATATATATATATATATATATATATATATATATATATATGTGTGTGTGTGTGTGTGTGTGTGTGTGTGTGTGTGTGTATGTGTGAGTGGATGGGACTATATTATTTCACTAAAAGTGCACATGTGCAACTACATAAAAGTCGACACAATGCACAAAAGCTGGAAATCATGAACAGCCACAAAATCTAATTTTTTCCTAGGCAAAAAATTAATGTGGCCGTTCACGAAAAAAAACTAAATTAAAAACATAAATAGGTGGGAGGCTGTGCCTCCCACACACCCTGTAACTAAATATACCAACTCCGAGATCGCACTATAGCAACAGAAAGAGCAAATCTAGGTAGTTGGCCAACTACCTCCTTGCCCTATGACAAATGCATCGAAACACATAAATGCATTTCGATGTATTTGTGTCGCTCTTTACGAATTCACACAAAGCAACTTTCGCTGGAATAATATAGACCCTATATATATATATATATATATATATATATATATATATATTATTTATTTATTTTTTTTTCCTTTTTGAGGGAGGGAACAGAGCAGGATTAAAAGGCTACAGGGGTTATTCTTCTCAAATTCTCTCTTTGAACATAGTAGATACAGCTGAAGAGCTGGGACTAGTAGGAGTGCCTGAAATCAGAATATGATCTCAATGCACTCAGCTGAGTGAGCAAATGAGATGGGCCCAGAAGGAGTATCCAAATACAAATTTACAAGAGGAGCGGGCAATGTCAAAGCCATCAAGATTAACACCAAAACAAGAACATGGAGGGAGGGTGGGGAACTAACTGTAGAGACACAGAGCCCACAATATTCAATTTAATTAATATTCAGTGAAAAAAATGCAGTACTATATGAAAAAGTGCAGATAAAAGTGTACTTAAATTTGCTTATATGTCCACTTGATTGCAGGTAGATCTTATTCAGCCAAAGCTCAGATATTTTAGCAGAAATAACACAAGATGTAACACTTATATGGCAAGACAAAACCCTAGGCTAGGAGTTAAACGCAGAATATCAATGAAATGAAACTACCTCCCACTGCTACCAATGGCTTCATTTCTAACAAGCTCTCTGTAGAGACACAGAGCCCACAATATTCAGTTAAATTAATATTTAGTGAAAAAAATAAAATGCAGTAATATATGAAAAAGTGCAGATAAAAGTGTACTTAAATTAGCTTATACATCAAGTTGATTGCAGGTAGATCTTAGCCAGCCAAAGCTCAGATATTTTAGCAGAAATAACACAAGATATAACACTTATATGGCAAGACAAACCCCCTAGGCCAGGAGTTAAGAATATCAACGAAATTATACTAACCCCTCCCCCACTGCTATCAATGGCTACACTTCTAACAAGCTCTCTGTAGAGACACAGAGCCCATAATATTCAGTTCAATTAATATTCAGTGAAAACAAAAATAAAATAAAATGCAGTACTATATGAAAAAGTGCAGAAGAAAGTGTACTTAAATTAACTTATACATACAGTCGATTGCAGGTAGATCTTAGCCAGCCAAAGCTCAGATATTTGACTGCAATTCAGTGTAGGCTGCTGTGTTCTTGAGGATTGAAGGGGCACTGAATTTTGACAAAACATCACTAATAAAAGGTAGTTTGCCTTGGAATAGTTCCTAACTGCTACTGCTTCTTCTGGGGTTACAGAGATGATTCTGATTTTAAAGGCAACATCTTTTTTGGTTGGACTTTACAAGAAAGATGAAATGCGGGGGGGGGGGGGTGCAGAGTTCTTACATATTTGTTAGTATGAGGTCCAGTATGTTGGAGTCTCTAGTAGGCATATGCACTCTTTGTTCATGGGTGTTTGCATTTACAAAGTCCAGGAATATCCGTGCCTGTAGATTTCAGGCCGTGTAGGTTTCCCTGTCAATACAGCAGCAATTAAAGTCTTCCATGGGTAGGATGTTAGGTTGGATGATGTGTCTCCAGTAGATCCAAGTATGCATTATGGGCATCTTAGGACATGGAGGGCGACCTATAGCTGGCTAGGATATGGTACAGGATTTTGTTTATAGTGATCTGCACATGGAGGAACTCTAGCTTGTCATCCTTTTGACTAACTAAGAGGTTCACTTTTTATTGATGTATATCGAGGCACCTCCAACTTTAGTCCCTGTCTGTGCAGCTACTGGTTTAAAAGTGTTGAAGGCACTGAAACACTGCACTGCTGGGATACTTCCTGTTGCTTTAAACCATGTCTCATTAACTGCACAGATATGTATATTCTTGAGTGTGAGGAAGGCGTGAAGGTAGTGTAGTTTTGTATTTAGGCCTCTGGTATTGAGCAGTAACATCTTGAGGTTCAGTTGAGTTAATTTTGCTATGTCATTAGGTTTGTCAATTTGGAATTGCCTATAAAAGGTACTATAGGGGTGTATAAAGTTTTAGCCAATATTTAAAAGCATGGGGGACGTGCAGATTATCCTTGGCAAAGTAATGTGGTCTGTTAAAATTGTCATTCCAAGCTCACAAATATTGGATCTCTTTAGAATGCCACTAGAAATATAGTCAATTGTTAAATCAATCATCTTTTGCTCATGTTGTGGCATCATCCTCGGTGATGGTAATGTGTTACTCAATGTCAAGCTTATACTAGCCTTAGACACATAGTCTGGGATCTCCATAATTTTTCTTTTTATATAGTCCAGGCAGATACAGCTGAGGTTATTTACACCTATATGGACTATGATGGAATCATGCTGGCACCTGTGCAATAATGTCTTGAATGCACTTATGATTTGGTGTAGCCTGGCTCCAGATAAGCAACTAACAGTTATCTTTTCCTTGTAAAGCATAATTGGATGGGCATCCGTATGCCTTACAATGGAGTCTGCTATGACAAGAGTCCTGGGAAGTTTTTTTTACTTGCCTTAGGGTCTTTATGTTTTGGGCTCCATTGAGAGTGACTGTATGTGTGGTGTTTGGTGTTGTTTTTTTCTGAGTTCTTTTGGTTTGCTGAGGCATACCTTTTTTAACAGGTGGTCTAGGCAATCTTTGCTGTATAGGAAATTTGCTTTTAAGTACCTCAGCATACGTTAGCCTACATGTGTGCTCTATGCTGTGTGAGGTGGGTATTGTGTATGTGGTTTTGACAACCTGATGTGTGCTTGTATGCTAGAGTCTGATATAAATAAGATGAGGAACTATTTAAATATAAAACATGGCTATGGTTTATCAAATGACTTACTAAATTGAATGCGGAAAAAAATCAGTGATAAAGATATAAAATGTTGCTGTGTTTTCTAGCTATGAATGTAGGCATGAGAAGTCGGGAGCACTGGACCTATGCTAAGCTTAATTTGGTATACTGAAGAGTTTCAATGTTTAAACTTTATTTTGGAACTAGTTTGCTTTGAAATATGCCTGCAAGTGCAAATGTTTTGTAGCTGTCTTGAGTGCAGCCGCAGTCAGCTGGGAAATTAGCTATCTTTGCTCACAGGCACAGTTAAAGTAAATAAACTAAACCAAATATCCACACAATGTCTTAGCAGCTCTGGGCTTTTGTCCAGGTGGGCTCTACTCCCACAGTATTTAATTAATGTTTCCAAACCTCTTTAGTCCACTTAAGTGCAGTATTTCCAAACCAACAGAACTGAGACAGCAGTAAAGATAGTTTAACCAATTAATGACAAGGCATGCCATATTTCATGGGAAATATCCAAATCAGAATGTCCTAACAAAATAATTTCTGACCAAATATCTGCAGAATGTGTAGAGTAATTATTTAAAATTCTGATTTTCATTATGCTGTCTGTTATCCAATTAAGCATTGCATATTATTTCAAAGTACATGATGAGCACTTCTTATCTGTCATTAATTAAAATGGCTGTATGCAAAACTCCAAAAACTATTGCATCTCTTAAAATTATTATATTTTTTCAGCACTCTTTTTACTAAAATGCTTAAGGGAGCACACAATTAAATAGTTAGTATCGTGGTATGCTGAGTGATAAAGTTGGTTGTGCATATAAATTATCACTATTACTGCAAATGAGATAGGAGAGATCATATATGAGAAGGGTACAAAATGCTCAGCATACATGACTTACACATTTTATGGCAAATGCACGGACTCATTTTTAAGCCAAGTAATTGAACTCTTACGAATTACATTTACTTACCCTTTCTTTCAGAGATACATTAGTGATCAATGCTTGTTTGAAAATAGTCATCAGTTTGTAATAGAGCTTAAAGGGAGCTGAAAAGTTATCTCTTTGCATCCTTTTTACTCTGTACCTCACAGCTTAGCCTTGGAAACTGTCCTTTTCTGATTTGACTGATTGACTGCAATAAGTAGGTAAAGTGAGTTATTTATGTTTTCCCTCCCATCTTTATTTTGTTCTAAATCTATAGTCTTGAGTCCTGAGCCTATGACTCAGAAAATAGTTTGTTTCCCAATGGTAGAACATTCCTAGTAGTGGTCATAACTGATGAGTCTCCCCCAGCTAATGTGTGACAAAATATGCGCTCCTTGTGTCTGGCTGTTTTCAGTATTTATCACATTCAGTTTTTTTCCCCCACTCTCAAAACATTGTACTGTTATCTGTGCTGGCAGCAATAGTGTCCGTTGCACATGTAACATTACTATACAGCTAAATTAGCCTTTTTGGATACAAGTGTGGTAGTAGTCTGGCTTTTTATCCTCAAATCTGGTTTTAGTCTTGTAAATTCACAATAACGCCATACTGCGACGGCATTTCAGACTGCAGTATACTCGCATATGTTTTTCATGCTGTGCTGACTGCTATTTATGACAAGAGTGTGAATCTAGCTATTGTTCTCCTTGGTCTAAACCCTCCTATCTGTTTGTGGCTTTTTTGTTGCTAGTATCAACACGGACCAAAGAAGCACATGTTGTTCATTCCATTAATAGTACTCCACATTCTATGGCATATGCTGTATGCTCATTTTTTTGTCTTACCATTTTTGCACAACTTATTTTGTTCTTTTTGCCTAGTATTTTTTTTCTTTTGTCACTTCTGAAATTGTTTTTGTCACTTGTCCCAGAATCTGTGGTTAGTCATTAATACAGGGACAACCTTCCCCACATAATCCTCAATTTCCTTTTTTCTCCTTTTTCCCATTACAGCTGCAAAGTTCTCACCCTGGTGTCAACAATCTACCGCGAGAGGTCAGACATCTGTGATATAGTCCAGCAGTGCCTCATGTCTGTTGTGGTTTCTAGCTTTTATACCATCAATCACCAAAGAATGAAAAATGTATGTGTTATCCTATTACAACCTCCTGATTCTAGTAGTGCACTGGTGATATTAATTTTTTTACTCTGTAATAGGCTCCTACCTCGAACGGATACATGTGCTGTGTTCAGGGATGCCACTCATTCTCTCCTCACTGTATAACTCTCTCCCCATAGCCTGTTTACCCTCTATGTCCACCTTTCCTTTTAATTTCACCACCCTTACTCTTTGTAGACACCCACAGTTCACCCACCCACATTTTTCTGCTGCCATTTATTCATCCTGCATCTTTGCACCCCCAAACCCCATTTTTTGTCCACACTTCTACCCACTTTCTTTGACTCTTCATCTCTATAGCCTTTACCTCCGTAACCTCCTGTTTTTTCTTTTTTCTTCCTTGTGTTTTTTTCTTTTTCTTTCTTCTACAGCACTCTAGCATTACCCTGTTCTATAGAATGGCTTGTGCATTCTCCCCTTATCAGATATATCACTGTGTAGACAGTACACCTTTGACTTCACGTACCTTTCTCAGATCCTTTTTCTCCTCCATACAAAACTTTTTAACTGATTGGTTTTTTTTTCAACCTCTCTGCAGTTCGTGGCCCACTGTAACCCCACCCCATTCGCCCTTGCTATGCTCAGGCTCACTACGTTTCCCTACCCTACACCCATTCCCAGACACCCCTCTTTCATTTGATTTATACCTATTCAAACCACTCCCCTCATGACCTCACCAACCTGACAAACAAATCACAACACAAGGACCCACCCACTCATTGACCCACCTCATTTTTTTACTAACTAATTCATTCACATCCTCCCACACACTACTACTTAAATACTGTCTTCTTTCACCCTTACTAACTCTCTCAAGTTTTTGCTACCCTCAAGCCCTTTCGCCTAGCCCTGTTCCTTCTACTACCCCACCCTCTTAGGAAGCTTACATCTAGAGCTTTTCCTTCTCGCCCTACCATGGCCTTATTCACATCAATCATCACCAACTCAACCCTACTATCCATACTAACTCTATCCTGTTATGTAAGCACCTTTCACACCCACCATCTCATGCTCTATCACTCACCAGCACTTCCTATGTTCCTGACCCTCTATGACACCAAAGACACTGCACACATATCTCCTCAATTACTTAACTCTCTTAATTCTATATATTTCCCACCAAAAGTCTATAATACCAATAGCCTATCTCATTCCTTACATGAACAACTTAAGCTTTTCTCCAAACTAAAATATCTCACATTACACTGGCTTACCCTTATCAAACTCCAATCAGACATACACCCAAACCCAGGCCCCATGCATTCTACTACTATCGACCAAAATCTCCCTCCAAACTCTATGAATAAAACCTACCCCTTCACACCACTCAAATCAACTAACTCAGACTTACTTGTAATACACTTTAACATTAGAAGCCTCCTTAATAAAATTCAAGAATTCCATGCCACCCTTACACTCTACTCCTCTGACATAGCCAAAATTACTGAAACCTGGCTTACGCCACACATAAAAACTGAGGAAATACTTCCTCCTGGCTAGTGTCTTATGAGAAAGGATAGGTTATCCAAACATGGGGAGGGTATTGCTATAATGTACAAGGACCACCTCAACTTAGTTCAGCTCTCCATCACACCACCTCAGCTTCCCACTGCTGAAAATTTAACAACATGCTTACAAATTAATGCCAAAAAAACTATCATCTTAATAGCCATCTATCTCCCACATGCTAATACCCTCTCTCACATTGAAACTATTTTTGAATGGGTATTTTCCAACTATTCTCTCAAGAGACTATAATATTTGGTTATTTTAATCTTGACTGGTTTTCCTGCTCTTCTAATTCCCTGACCAACTTTATCAGCCTTTATGCTTTTACCCCAAATATTTCTCAACCCACTCACACTCATATAGACAAGTTCTCTAACAAGCATTCTATATTTGACTGGGTCTTAGCAAATAAATCCAATTACAACTATAACACAGGTTGCCTCCCTGATTCTCTCATTGACCATCACCACACTTACCTTATCAGAAAATGTACACAGAATTTAAATAATATTACATATCAATATATGCACAATAAAAACATTTCTCGCCATCCCTTTTCAGCAACCTATTATGTGAATATGACTGATCACCCCTAAAACCCCTCAATTTGGATATTGCAGTTCAGTACTTTAATAATCCATTCCTGCAAAATTTAAATAATCTTGCTCCTTTCAGGAAAATATGCCCCAAGGCCAAACAACGTCCCTACTTAACTAAAGAGACTATCTTTCTTTTAAAACAGCGTTAAAAAACCTGGACTTGCTATCACAAAAATAAAAATAGGAACAATTATGCAACCTACCGACAGCTTAGAAATCAGGCCAAAATCCAAATTAGACAGGACAAAAAGACTTATTTCCAATTATGTCAACAAAAATTCCAAGACAACCCTCATAAGCTCTGGCAATCAATGAACCTCCTCCTAAACCCAGGAAAACCAACCACCCCTCCACCAACAACTGACGGCACTACTGACTGTATAGCTACACAATATAATACCCACTTTATTACCACCATCCCCTCACTGATAAATAACAAAATCAGTTCCACACTTTCCTTACCAGCCCCCTCTGACCCCAATACTCCTCCTTTCTCTCTTACACCAATCCCAACTAATTATATTCAAAACCTCCAGATCAATTACCTGGTGAATTTCTTAAACTTGCTGCCAAATCTATCCCCTATCCTATATCTATTCTTATAAACAACTCCATCTCTGAACACTATGTCCCCTGCTTTGGAAAATATCTCATGTTATACTCCTTCACAAAGGAGGCCCCTCTACTGACTTTTCTAACTATAGGCCTATACCTATAGTTTCTCCACTTGCCAAAATCTTAGAAAAATGCAAACACAAACAGACTCTAGACCACCTTCTAGCACATAACCTTCTATATTCTACTCAGAATGGCATCTGACCCAAACACATCACTAACACTGCCCTATTAAGTTTCACCAATACTGTAAACCACCTCAAAAACAATAACCACATTGTCTCTGCTACCTTCATTGATATGACAAAAGCCTTTGACACTGTATCCCAGCAAATGCTACTAAACAAATGTGCCTCTCTCAATTTCAGCTCTAATATACTTCAGTGGTTCCATAACTACCTCTCCAACCATAAACAAACCACCTTATGGAAACATAAACTATCTCCTTTTTTCCCCATCTCTGTTGGTGTTCCTCAAAGCTCCATCTTAGGCCCACTCCTCTTTATTATCTTTACAAATGATCTCTATACTGCAGCATCACCTACCTCTATCATTTAATATGCAGATGATGCTTCCCTTATTTGCTCTACCCCCTCAATAAATGAACTCCAAGTAAAGTTTCAGACCATCCTTAATAAAATTTAAAAATACCTCTCTGACCACCAATTGATTCTAAACCCAAAAAAGACCAAACTTATGATATTTTCAAATTCCTCCAATAAAAACCAACAAAAGCATCTCTCTATCTTTGCCTTTAACTGTACAAAAATTGAACCTGTCGAATATACTAAACTCCTTGGTGTTACCCTAGACTGTAACTAAAATTTGATAGACACATTGCTTTAACAATCAAAAAAGTCCACACAAAATTAGCTGCTCTCTACAGGGCTAAACCATATTTTTCTAACCATGCTAGAATAGCTACAGCCAGAATTTACCTACTTTCCACCCTTCCCTATTCTTCACAGGTCTTCACAAACCTTTGTAAATCTGATCTGAATAGCCTCAAAGCTTGCTATAATAAAACTGCCAAATTTGCAACTAACCTTCCCCCTGGAGCTCACCATTGTATAGCCCTTCAAAAACTAAACTGGATTGAACTCCCAAACCTACTAGCCCTAAACCAACTAATAGTAGCTCACTCCATTATTCATAACCCCAACTATTGCCCAGCCCTATCTAACCTCGTACAACCCTATTCCAACCTTACCTCTCTCAGGTCTGCTGAAAGTTGTCCAAACCCACAATACGTGATTCTTTATACAGTTACTCCATAGCCAAAACTTGGAATTCCCTTCCCCATCATTTGCTATCTATAACTAATACCCATAGTTTCAAACAGCTCCTTACAAATTATTTCTCCAGTCACTGGCTATGGTCCTGTACTACCCCTGGGTAAGCAAGCAAACTTTCCGTCTACTGTGTTCTCCACTTATGTAACTCAATATTGTTTGATTCTATTTTAGTTTTGTTGATATTATATTTGACTGATTTTTGTGGCTTAAAGTATGACTTTTTAATTTGTATTAACTTGATTTTTACACTTTACTACATTTTTATGTAAACTTTCATAGAAATCTTTTGTAATACTGTAGCTAGCAATATCTGACTATAAATATTGTAAACCTTTTTGGGAGCTTTTCTCCCCGGGTCTCTACTGAAAACGGGCTTGGTTTTTATCCCAGTCGGACATTACCCGGTTACCAAATATAAATAATAATAATAATAATTTTTTCATCTTGGCTAGAGATGTTTCTCCTTCCTCCTTTCTATGTTCCTAAAACCCTGTTGTTTCACTTCTTGATACATTTTGCTAAGTCCTTTTTAGGGTTTGTCTTTGGTGCCTTCACCACCTTTATTGCCCTTCTGCTAACCTCTTTGTACGCACCTCTCCATCTCCTCCTTTCTACCTTATGGAGGCTTTGTCTTTTGCCTTAATCTCTCATTCTTATGTAACCACATTTGCATTCTGTTCTATTTACCTTTTGTTTCTTCTTCACACCTTTCTCCATAGTCCTCAATATTCCATCCCTCACCTATTCCCATAGCTTGTTAACTCCCTCAGTTTTCTCCCAGTCTCCTGGACTATCCTTGATTCTATCCACTAGTGAAGTATAACCCATTCTCCAGAATCCCACACTACCATCTTTGCCACTGTGTTCTTTCCCTTCCTCCCACTCCAAACCACTCAGTGGCATAATCACTGTAAGGTAGTGGTACTTTTACTTGAAAATCTCAGAAGCCTTCATCTTGGTTAAGACCGCATCCAGAATTCTATCCTTTCTGGTACAGTTCTGCATGGGTTGGTGGGATCAGTCAATTTATTAGTTTGCACATTATTTTAAAAGTTGGAACAAGCTATAGCATACTCACTACAGAGAGCTTCAAAGTGCACCTTCTATTTTAATATAAACATAACTTTTTTTAAGGCTTGAGTAGTATCGCTTGTCTTGCTGGGGTGCCTTCTGTGTGGAGTCTGCATGTCCTCCCTGTGGTCGCGTGGGTTTCCTCTGGGTGCTCTGGTTTCCCCCCACATCCCAAAGACATGCAGTAGGTGGATTGGACACTCTAAATTGGCCCTAGGTGTGAGTGTGCAAGTGTGTTTGCCTTCTGTGGAAGATTGGGTGCCGGGCTGACAACTCGACACCATAAAACTCCACTGCCAATCATGAGCGGACAGATGATCCGCTGTGGCGACCCCTAACCGAGAAAAGCCGAAAGAAGAAGAAGAAATAGTATTATCGCTCGTCTTGTGTATATTCAATAAGACAATGATGCTGGGTGTTCATTTAAGTAGTTTATTACACACAAACATATCAGGATGGAGAAAGGTAGCATTAAACTTAAACTAACTGACTGACTACTACACATATGCATACTTACACCTCGGCTGCTCACTACAAAATGGCACTTTTGCTTGCACGTGCTCAGTACTTATATGCATGTGCTCACTGACTGAAATTGCTCTTAGAGCAACATACACACTCAGATCTATATCCTCTCTCTTTGACTAGTTGGTCATGCAAGTAAACAATGACAATCATATAAGCATGCAAATTATACAAATAACAATCATGTCCAGGTTGCTGTGCATTTGAGAGTAGGTCTTGAGATACAACTGGAACTCATATTGTAATAACTAGAACTGGGTTTAGCAACAGGGACAATTACTGGGCAATGCTCTTCTTGAGGACTTTCGAGGACACTTTCAGGAACAGGTAATGAAATGTTCTCTGGAACAGGAACATTGGACAAATCACTCTTAGAATTAGAGTCTTTGTTCCAAGCAAAATGTTGCAACACTGGTTGCTCGGACACTGGTAGTAAATATAAATTCCACCTGAATTCCATACCCTGTGACTCAACAATATATGATCTCCCTTCTTCACACAAATGTTTCACAAGTTCTATTTGGTCAAATTATTTTACTGTTTGCATCCTCACTATCTCTTCTTCTTTTAACAGATTCAGAGGCTTGCTGGTTTTATCATAGTAAGACTTTTGGGACGATCACTTCTTTAGGAGTCGAACTTTTACTGCTTTGTTGTATTTAGCACTTGGACCCAACAAATTCTTACTGATTGGTAGTGTAGTTCGGGTTTGTCTCAAAATTAACCTCTGGGAAGGTGAACAAAGAAGATTAGCATGAGACATGTTTCTGAGATTAAGACTGGCATGAGATATGTTTCTGAGATTAAACAGATTTAAAAAAAACATCAGTATTGTCACGTTTAGACTTTTCAACAGCACTTTGAACTGCACATTCTGCAAAGCCATTTGACTATGGGTATTCAGGACTACTTGTAACATGAACAAAGTCCCATGTTTCAGCAAATCTCTTGAACTGCTGACTTGTAAACTGTGCACCATTGTCAGAAATGACTTTGTGCAGACTACCATAGACAGAAAAATGTCTCTTCAACTTAGTGATAACAGTATTGGATGTGAGATTAGGAAGTGGGTCAATCCCAAACCAATTTGAATAAGAGTCTACTATTACCAAGTAATGTTGACCATTCCATTCGAAAATGTATGTAGCTACTGTCGATCAAGATAGTTCAAGAAACTGGCTTAGATGAAGTGGTTCTTTTTGTTTATGAAGTTTTGCACTATTACAAACAGAATAAGCTAAAAGTTCTTTCTCAATATCTCTTGACATAAAAGGTGAAAATACCAGTCCTGCCACCCTTCTTTTGGTAGAATCAGTTCCTGGGTGGCCACAATGCAAGATTTTAATGCACTTTTGTTGCAAGGATTTTGAAACAATCACATTTGGACCTTTCATGATGATACTATCTTCCATCAAAATCTCATCTCTGTAAGAAAAATACTGCTGCACATCTAATGGCAAACAAGACTGCCTTGACAGCCATTCTTGACCGACAAAGTGGCTGATCCCCTGTAAACTGGATCTGAAGCTGCACAAGCTCCAAGCTCATCAAGACATGACCTCAAAAGTAGTTTTCTCATTTTCATGCTGTTTTTTTTCTAAGTGATCTGGATAAAGTATCAGCAAGATAAGGAAGACTGCTTTTTGTGTAAACCAAATGAAAATTGTACTTTTGCAATTGCAACATCATGTGTTGCAATCTCGCCGGATCTGTGTGTATTGGCTTTTTCAAAATAGTGACCAAACAATGGTGGTCAGTCTCAGTTTGAAAAGGTCAGCCATAAATATAATCATGGAACTTTGAACATGCAAACACAATTGTCAAGAGTTCTTTCTCTATCTGAGCATACTGCTTTTCAGTTTGGGTTAGAGTTCTGGATGCATAGGCTACTGTTCTGCCCTCTTAAAGAATGACTGCACCAAGACCAAATTTCAAAGCATCAAAAAAAAGAGTCACAGGTTTATGAACATCACAGTATCTTAAAGTGGGTGGACAGACAATTCTCTGTTTCAGGACATCAACTGCTGTTTGGTGCTGTTCTGACCAGGATCAAGTTACATCTTTGCATGTCAGCTCTCTGAGTGGTGCTGAAAGTGTGCTGAAATCTGGAATGAACTTGCCCAAATAGTTGACCATGCCAAGAAAACGTTGTAAGGAGGTCATGTTGTCTGGAGCTGGCATCTCAAGAATTGCAGATTGCTTGTATGGATCTGGTCATAAGCCTGTACTGGTAAACAAATGACCCACATAATTAACTTCTTGTAGCCTGAATTTGTGTTCCTGAGGATTTAGCTTAAGATTCACCTCAAGAGCACACTCCAGAACTTTCCTGAGGATTCTATCATGTTTGACTTCACCATTGCCACCTACAAGAATATCATCTAGCATAACAGCATGATTAGCCAGAACAAATCTGCACCATTGCATGTTGAAAGACTTCACTGGCAGAATTTATCCCAAATGGCATTCTCAAAAATCTGTAACTTCCAAATGGTGTACTGAAAGTGGTAAGCAATGAAGATTTTTGGTGAAGTGAAATTTGCCAAAATGAATTTGCATCTAAGACAGAAAAAAGTGGCATCTGGCATAAGAGCAGCAACTTCTTTGACTGTATGCATTGGATGATGAGGTCATTTTACTGCTTTGTTCAAGTCTCTTGGATCAATATGTATTCTAATATCATCTGAGCTTTTCTTATGAGCTACAACCATGGAGGATATTCATTCAGTTGTTTTTTTCTACTAGATAAATTACACCTAGATGCACCATTTTGTCTAGGTCAGCTTTGACTCTGCTGTACAGGGCTACAGGAAGTTTCCTTATTGGTCGGATAACTGGGCTTACTTTGTAGTCTAACTTCATGGAGTATACAACTGGGAGTTTGCCTAACATTTCTTCAAAACGATCACCATAGTTAAAGAAAATTGTTTGTGCAAAATGTTCATTGTTACATGTGCTTACATGGTGGAGTTCAGCATTAAATGAAAGCAGTCCCATTTTCAAACTGTCTCTGAGGCCTAACAATGACTACACGTGCCTCTTGACTACATAAAATTGCAAGTCATAGCTATTCCTTGCAGAGTGACATGAAAGCACTACTGAGCCTTCAGTTTGCATTTCTTTACCACCATAAGCAACAAGCTTTGCACACTTTGCCAGATCAAGCTTCTCACTGGCATTTACTTTGGCAAACATTTCTGCTGACATAACATTACACTTTGAACCAGTATCAACTTTGAGCTCTACAGGTCTCCCATTGATCATAACAGTACAAAATACTTCATTATTTGCCCACAAATCTCCTGCATTGACTGTTTCACCAAGCACTGATCCAGCATCAACATAAAAGTAGGGTTGCAGCTTTCTAGTTGATCAACTTGCCTCTTTGAATGTTCTCTTTTAATAAAAGAATGAGCTTTATTTGATTTACAAAGCCTTTTGAAATGATTCCACATATTACATTTGTGGCACTGCTGACCAAAAACTAAGCACTTTTCTCTTTTAGGTTCATGATTACCACCACAATTTTGACAGTTGGCTATGAGGCTTGCCACAGGTTTTGCTGACTCATCCCTGTGCTTTACTGAGTATGCTTGGGATTTTACTGGAGACACCTTGGAATTTGCTAGAAAGGCTCTGGGTTTCACAGAAGCTGCAACACCATTAGGCCTGTCTTTTAATCATAGGTTCATAGGTAGATACTAGGCTATCTGCCCTAGGGCATTTATAAGCCTAGCCAGAGTGTACTTGGCTTCCACCCCCCTATTAGATTAGCCTACTGTGCCTCTGTAAAGTAGGTCACAGAAGGTACCCTTTTAAGATTAGTTTACTGTGCCTCTGTCTAGCAGGGACACAGAAGAGATCCCAGGGGTGAATTTGCGATTTCCCATCCACGCGTCCAGATTTCGCTTGAAGAGGGTCAGTGAGGGGCTATGTCTAACATGAATTGGGATTCTATTCCAGAGTGAGGGGAGCCTCTGGGAAATTAATCTGTCCCTCCAGCATATCCTATTTATTTTTGTGCTGAGGTTTAGGTCCCTGGAGCGTGTAGCTCTAAGGGACTTGGATTTTTTGAGGTGGAGCATGTCCATTAATTCTGGGTTTGACATGGCTTTGTACGTCAGGCATAGATTGCCTCTGAGTAGACGGTAAGCAACTGAGTAGAGCTGGAGTTTCTTTAGTCGAGCTGCATAGGACATCTGTTTGTAGCCCATGATCCTCTTGGTGAGGTACTTTTGGGGTCTCTCCAGTTGCTGCAGGTGTCGGGTAAGGTACATCCCAAAAGGGACATTGTATTAAATCATGGGCCTGATGAGTGACGAGTAGAGGGGCACAATGACCTCTCTTGATCTAGATGCGAACCCTTTCGTGATAAGGTGGGCTATATAGAAGGTCTTTATAACCACTTTGGCAACGTGATTATCAAAGGAGAGATTACTATCTACGTTGGTCCCCAAATCTCTAATTACTTCTTCCGTACTTAATGGATTACCACCTATGTGGTAATTTGTGGGCACCTTGTTTTTCCCAAAGGGGATGACTATGCACTTT
>NC_056738.1:554231142-554346142 GCF_019279795.1 Protopterus annectens | reverse complement strand
AACCCTTGGCTAAATTAGTTGATGCTAAGTGCAAGGGGCTATTAGTGACCCATCTGCAGATTTTAAGGGACTTGTGATATGTGCTCAAGAATTTAAGTTCACTGACATTTAATGAGGATGTGTTGTTTATCACAGTGGACACTGTGAACTTGTTTTTGGTTATTCTTTATTCCATTAGAACTGATTGGTTCAGGAGATTTTTAACCAGCCACACTCCCTTGCTCATAATTAAATTCTAATTATTGAGACACTTTTAGGACTTGCTTTGGAAAACAACTACATCTTCATTGAAGGGGAATATTTCCACCAAATATTTGGTGTAGTGACGTGGGAGGAATGTGCCCCTGTTTATGTCAATGCTGTATTAGCTACTTGGGAGGAAACACATGTTTTGCTTCTGACCTTTTCACCCAGGTTTATGCCTATTAAATATTCCTTAATGATATACTAATTTTATGGAAGGGGACTGTTCATCAGGGAATTAATTTTTGGCCATATGGGAGGAATCAACTGACTTTTTATAATTTATCAGTCATGTCAAGTCTTGTAGCATCAAGTTTTTGGATGTTACATTAACTAAGGATTTGGTCAACAAAAGATTCAGTTCCATTATTTATCATAAGGAAACACTTCAAACTCTTATTTGCATTTTACAATTAGTCATCCTCTCCATGATAAGAGAGCCATAGTTAAAGAGCAGATGGTCCATTTGTTGAAGCTGACCACTGATGAAGATGACTTTCTGAGCAAATTATGTTTTTTCTGTTCTCTGTTTTTTGACAGAGGATAACCAAAGGGTTAATTTTGACACTATGGTATGTTACGTTTGCTCTAATTTTGGGTGGTTGCTGCACTAGTGGAATTTTAGTTCAACCAGCATGACCTAAGGTAACTGGGAATGCCAGTTTGACTCATGGTAGTTCTGTGCAAGCCCTTAGTAGTGGGGCTTTTGTCATCCTATTTAATAGTGATGATGTGACCAGATATGTGGATTCGATCAAAAGGAGCTTTGTCTTGGTCATCAGTGGAGAATTGAGAATGATTTTGGGAGACCATCCTAGTATTGTTTTTACAGGGAGAAGAATTTAAAGAATCTTTTGGAAGGAAATAAACAAGGGCAAAGTACTTACGTAGGCAATAACTGTATGTTTGCTTGTGGATGTTGCGAACAATGTAAGTTCATACAAGATGGTCTACATGCATCAGTGAAAGATTTTAATCAGACCTTAGCCAGTCCTGGGAGGTGTAGTTGTGATGAAACATACCAAGAAAAAACTCAAACTCAACGTATAAAAATATATCGCTGCAACCAGCAGTCCGGACAGTACTCTCTCTCCAAGCAGTTCCGTTTCCACTTCAGTAAAGGTAATAACGGTTCACCAAGTTGTAAAAAATAAATAGCGATTTAATGACAGCTGTTTGAACAAATCCAGCTCAATGAATAAACAAGTAAAATTAAGTGCTTTTCATCTTCTGAATGTGAAGACTTCTTCAGATGAACTAAATTCTCCTACCACTCCTTTATAAGTAACTTCCTACTAAATCAGATGATACATATAATTCAACTAGTATGCTGTTTATAATTAATTAAAAGTTATAACCTACTAACCAATTATTTACATAGCATTTGCTGGTACATTGAATTATTATGCTTGCATACCCAAGAACAGGTATATGTATACACAAAATGCGAAACTTTTTAGTCACTTACATTTCACTTCGTACATATAACACAATTTATACACTGTTTGTAATCCATTTGAAAATATAGACTAATAGACAAATATTGTATAGCATTTGCTAATATATTAGATAGTTGCACTTACATACCCAAGAACAACATTTGTATAAGCACATAAATACAAAACCTATTTAATCCCTTTCACCTCCAGTGTCTTATATTTTGTGTTTTATACTGTCCCTGCACCAAGTGCATCTATTTAGGTTTTTTAGTCTCAAAATGCATAAAATGGAATAAATTTCATTTATGCCTGGATATAAACAGGCATTTGTATTTAGTTGCCACACTAGTTCTAATCTCTCTAATAAAAGGCTGTCAGGTCCACCTCTTCCATCTGATTTAATTTGATCTATAACTTGGAACTTAAATGTATGTTCTGAATGTTCCATTATATGTCTTGCAAGAGCGTTCTCTGACTTCCTACGACTAATACTGTACAAATGCTCATATACTCTTTCCCTCAATGTCCTGATAGTTTTCCCTATATAGAAAACATGGCATTGTTGACATTTAGCTAAGTACACTATAATTTTAGACTGGCAGTTGAATTTATCTTTAGTGTAATATTTTTTATTTCGTATATAGAATATCTGCCCTGTTTCCATATGTTTGCAAAAATTGCGCATCAGACATTTTGTCATACCCGGGTTCCTAATGAAACTATAAGACTGATTCTCAAAAATGTTTTTAACATTTCTTCCCTTCTTAAAAATTATCTGGGGTGGTTTTACAAGCTTTTTTCAGTTAAAGGAGTCATTTTCTAGAATTTCCCAATTCTTGTATAAGATTTCTCTCAATGCACATTGCATTAATACTGTATGGTGTAATGAAACTATAACTTATAAAGTTATATTCTCTGATGGTATCTCTATTTTCTATAGTTCCATTACCCATACAGTTAATTTCTTGTTCAAAGCATAGAATGGGTCTTTATATCCCCCTGTTTCTCTTGTTGTTGATTTCGTCAATCAGACTGCACACTAGATCCTGTGGGTAACCCCTATTGAGGAACATTGTTTCAAGCTTTTGACATTCAATCTGAAAGTTAGTTTCAAGGCTAGTCATTCTAGCAGCTCTTACCAGTAGTTGTGACACCATTGGGGTGGTTTATATTGCATGCTGTACAGCATGTAACGTATTTTATGTGGGCAAAACTAACAGAAAATTGAAGTAGAGGATTAGAGAACATATTTATATATAAGGAAGAATAAGCCCACCAATGCCTTAAGCAGACACTCAGAACAGTGTAGTTCTTTTATGAATTTTTTTTTGTTGTTATTGACAAGAGAACATAAGAGACAAGGTGGGAGATACAGATACATTATTGGAGTACAAAGAATAATGTTGGCAGTTATGACTGAATGCCACGTCTTCCCCCAGTTTGAATGATAATGATTATATTACGAGTATCTTGAAGACAAAAGCAAATGTTCTATAATCTTATTACATTTGCAGTTAGTGATTGTTTGTACTTATATCTTTATTATTTTTAAGATTATTGCGATTCTAATACAGGCAGTGCAACAATGTTTTTATTCATTTATTTGTTAGAGTGTGTGCTCCTTTAAATCTGCATCCAAATTGTTCTTATTCCTATGGAGGTGTTCTTGACTGTTTGTTTTGTATTTCAATTGGTATTTATTTGTCTTGCAATTGTTTCAGCATTAACTCTGATGAAATCCATGGATTTTAGATGAGACAAAAGTGCTTAGTTATTGTTGTTTTTATTGCTGTTTTCATGGTCTGGAATAAAGTTATTGTTATCATCCAGCCGAGTATTATTTGAACACTTTGTAATCGTTATTTTAGTTCTTGGTCTTTGAATCCTTGAGAGTATATATGAAATACAAGTCGGAAATATATGTTATTTGAGAAAATGTATAAGGCGTTAGAAAGTTCTCTTTATTAATACAGAAAGCTAATACTACATGATATTCATCACAGTCTTACAGAATATGAGTTATAAAGAGAGATCAGAGAGAAACTCTGTTTCAGAAAATACTCAGTTCTAATAATCTCAAGTTAATGGTGAAAACCTTTCCAAAAATGACAATTCACTATAAAAGAATTGGCAAGAGCCCTCCTTAAGATTCATAAAAACAGATAATTCAGGATCGAAGCAAAAGAACCTAAAACATGAAAAGGTCATGAGCATTTTTATCCAAAAAAATGTTTTGAGACAGGCCACAACATAAACATATATTCAAGCTTGCAATGAGTTCATGAATTTTGAAACACTGTAATTGTGAGTTTATGAAATGTTACTTTTATAATGAAATTGTGGGTGGTATTTATAGTCCTAAGCACTGCACATGAGTAGAGGTTATCCACAAAGAGCATGGCCACTATGCCTATATGTAAATACACTAAACACTGGTTATTCACTCTGAAAATTGTTTTAAGGTCACGCCCACTTGCATCTAAAGTATAAAGTAAATTAAGTTAATCTGTAAGTGTGTGCAAAGTACTACATGAAAACTTTAGGCTTCAAATCCTTTTGAATATATTCGGATATTGAGGATGAACAGAGCTATGTGTAGCCACACTGGAAAGAGTTGAGGCAAGTGTCAGAGAGTGCAGGTTTTATTATTAATATTTAAAAACCATAAAGGGGTTTGATATGTTTTATGTCAGGGGGTATCCTTATGCAGAGAGTGCAGGCTTTATTATTAATATTTAAAAAACATAAAGGGGGTTGATATGTTTTATGTGAGGGGGTATCCTTATGCAGAGAGTGCAGGTTTTATTATTAATATTTAAAAAACATAAAGGGGTTTGATATGTTTAATGTGAGGGAGTATCCTTATGCAGAGAGTGCAGGTTTTATTATTAATATTTAAAAAACATAAAGGGGGTTGATATGTTTAATGTGAGGGGGGTATCCTTATGCAGAGAGTGCAGATTTTATTATTAATATTTAAAAAACATAAAGGGGTTGATATGTTTTATGTGAGGGGGTATCCTTATGCAGAGAGTGCAGGTTTTATTATTAATATTTAAAAAAACATAAAGGGGTTTGATATGTTTTATGTGAGGGGGTATCCTTACACAGAGAGTGCAGGTTTTATTATTAATATTTTAAAAACATAAAGGGGTTTGATATGTTTTATGTGAGGGGGTATCCTTACGCAGAGAGTGCAGGTTTTATTATTAATATTTAAAAAACATAAAGGGGTTTGATATGTTTTATGTGAGGGGGAATCCTTACGCAGAGAGTGCAGGTTTTTTTATTAATATTTAAAAAACATAAAGGGGTTTGATATGTTTTATGTGAGGGGGTATCCTTACGCAGAGAGTGCAGGTTTTATTATTAATATTTAAAAAACATAAAGGGGTTTGATATGTTTTATGTGAGGGGGTATCCTTACGCAGAGAGTGCAGGTTTTATTATTAATATTTAAAAAACATAAAGGGGTTGATATGTTTTATGTGAGGGGTATCCTTACACAGACAGTGCAGGTTTTATTATTAATATTTAAAAAACATAAAGGGGTTTGATATGTTTTATTTGAGGAGGTATCCTTACACAGAGAGTGCAGGTTTTATTATTAATATTTAAAAAACATAAAGGGGTTTGATATGTTTTATGTGAGGGGGTATCCTTACGCAGAGAGTGCAGATTTTATTATTAATATTTAAAAAACATAAAGGGGTTTGATATGTTTTATGTGAGGGGGTATCCTTACGCAGAGAGTGCAGGTTTTATTATTAATATTTAAAAAACATAAAGGGGTTTGATATGTTTTATGTGAGGGGGTATCCTTATGCAGACACCTCATTGTTTGTTGTAAAGATTGGAAAGGGGGAGATGAACAGAGCTATGTGTAGCCACACTGGAAAGAGTTGAGGCAAGTGTCAGAGAGTGCAGGTTTTATTATTAATATTTAAAAACCATAAAGGGGTTTGATATGTTTTATGTGAGGGGGTATCCTTATGCAGAGAGTGCAGGCTTTATTATTAATATTTAAAAAACATAAAGGGGGTTGATATGTTTTATGTGAGGGGGTATCCTTATGCAGAGAGTGCAGGTTTTATTATTAATATTTAAAAAACATAAAGGGGTTTGATATGTTTAATGTGAGGGAGTATCCTTATGCAGAGAGTGCAGGTTTTATTATTAATATTTAAAAAACATAAAGGGGTTTGATATGTTTAATGTGAGGGGGGTATCCTTATGCAGAGAGTGCAGATTTTATTATTAATATTTAAAAAACATAAAGGGGTTGATATGTTTTATGTGAGGGGGTATCCTTATGCAGAGAGTGCAGGTTTTATTATTAATATTTAAAAAAACATAAAGGGGTTTGATATGTTTTATGTGAGGGGGTATCCTTACACAGAGAGTGCAGGTTTTATTATTAATATTTTAAAAACATAAAGGGGTTTGATATGTTTTATGTGAGGGGGTATCCTTACGCAGAGAGTGCAGGTTTTATTATTAATATTTAAAAAACATAAAGGGGTTTGATATGTTTTATGTGAGGGGGAATCCTTACGCAGAGAGTGCAGGTTTTTTTATTAATATTTAAAAAACATAAAGGGGTTTGATATGTTTTATGTGAGGGGGTATCCTTACGCAGAGAGTGCAGGTTTTATTATTAATATTTAAAAAACATAAAGGGGTTTGATATGTTTTATGTGAGGGGGTATCCTTACGCAGAGAGTGCAGGTTTTATTATTAATATTTAAAAAAACATAAAGGGGGTTGATATGTTTTATGTGAGGGGGTATCCTTACACAGACAGTGCAGGTTTTATTATTAATATTTAAAAAACATAAAGGGGTTTGATATGTTTTATTTGAGGAGGTATCCTTACACAGAGAGTGCAGGTTTTATTATTAATATTTAAAAAACATAAAGGGGTTTGATATGTTTTATGTGAGGGGGTATCCTTACGCAGAGAGTGCAGATTTTATTATTAATATTTAAAAAACATAAAGGGGTTTGATATGTTTTATGTGAGGGGGTATCCTTACGCAGAGAGTGCAGGTTTTATTATTAATATTTAAAAAACATAAAGGGGTTTGATATGTTTTATGTGAGGGGCTATCCTTATGCAGAGAGTGCAGGTTTTATTATTAATATTTAAAAAACATAAAGGGGTTTGATATGTTTTATGTGAGGGGGTATCCTTATGCAGACACCTCATTGTTTGTTGTAAAGATTGGAAAGGGGGAGATAGGAAAGAGATAACAAAGAGGAGAAAACAGAAGGAAAACATCAACAGGGTTGTGCTGGAGGAGGTAGGAGAGAAGGTGGCATTATGCTTTTTGTCAAGGATCGACCACCTATTTTTTTTTCAAATTATTTTACATAAGAGAGTAGTTTGAATGGGTAGTAAATATGAGGGTGTAAGAAAGGGGACACAGGAAGGCTGGGATGATGAGGAACCCATTCCAAAAAGATCCCCTGGTGAATAGGACCTCCAACATTTCCACTACCTAATGTTGTTGCAATGAAGGATCCTGATGTTGAAGGGGCAAGGACCTGTGAAAGCAGAATTGTCAGCACCAACCAGGGCAGTGAGTCTCCAGTCTGATAAAGATAATCTTAGACTGCCCAATATGTGTTCTACCACATACTTAACCAAGCCCCAAAGCCCATGGTCAGTGAGACTTGCCAGGTTGCCATGTGCCGGAGTGCCTACAGGATTGGTGCCTCCTCCCTGATCCTATGAGAACATACCAAGATTGGCAGGGGACTAACATTCCCTGAACTGGATGTCACTTGGCTTGGTTGCTCTGGAGTATTCTGGATCTACAGAAAAATGAACTGAAATGAGTGAGAAAGAAAATAAAGATGGGCAAAGGAATACATAATTAAAATAAAAAAGGAAAAGGGGGGACAGGAGAAATGCAGACAATAAAATCACACATATAATGTTTTCCATCATTCAAATCTTTATTAGCACTGAACAGTCAATTCTTGTTGGTTTTTACATTTGCAGTACTCTGATACTAATGATATATATGTTGGTTTAACATAATAAATGGTAACACATTTGAAATTTCTGCCTGATACAGACTTGGCTGCAATACTTTACTAAAAGCACTTTAGTTCTTCTATTATCTTTGTGTATAAATACTCTTGAACTTATAGTAACAAAATGAGTTAAATTATTTTTTTTATTGAACCTTATGAGCACCCTCAGTCAGCTTTGCCAATCTCTTGTTTTTGTGGGCTGAGCTGTACTGTTATCTCCTTATCAGCTGCATACAGAACATGTAACAGCATGATTGTTTACGTGTCTCAGATTTTTTCCCTTAATAATTCTGACATTATTACTAGTACTACTCTGAAAGGCACTGGGAAGTTATTGTTGCACTTGATTTGTACATGTGGTTATTTCTTTAAACATTTATTTTCATTTCTGAAATAAGCTTTCATTTATTAAGCATGGAAACAGTAAAGCACACATTATCATGCAGATCTCACACGTAATCCATCTGATCTAATATTTCCTTTAAAGCAAGATGAAAAAGTAGGAGTGCATTTTCCTTCAGACTGTTTCACTTTTATATGCGTGCATAGCTTATCTTTTTAGGGGGGTGGGCGTTGTCTGGAATTTTAACACACACTTTCCATATACTCGCAGTGTAGGTTCTACTTTGCACTGTGATTTGCATACTTAAGTTGTAGTTTTAAATAATATTCTATGAATTTTCTTTAGGCAAAACACTTCTACCTTTTTCACATAGGCAGAAACTGTACACACAAAGAAATGTAACAACTGAAAGGAATTTTTAACATCTTTCAAGACCAACTTTCACTAAACAAAATGTATGTACTGCTATAGATGGATGCAATAAATACAATTTAGTGTTTTGATAATTTACTGATTAATAAGAGTAAGCCTATATGGAGATTGTGTAGAAATGTCTACAGAAGTAATACAATTGTTTTTTCTCATTAAACCATGTGCTGGCCATTCACTAGATACTTTAACCACCCTCGCTTCCCCAGCCTCCATTCTGGCTAGGGTACAGTGCCTGGCTGGGTTCAGCTATCATGAATGTGCACTTTATATTGTGGAAGAAATTACTGTCTTGTACAGTTATCATACTAATAAATATTTTTAGCCTATACAAACAAAATCTTTCTATACAAAATTTGTCTGCATTTATTGGAAGAAATAACCAAAGCCAATCTCTACTGTACATGTAATTATCTGAAAATGGATTTTTATGTATATAAATGCATACATTTATATACATAAAAAAGTAATAGTAAGTATACTCATACAGATTTGTATCTGTATTTTCAACACATTTATATGATCCATACTTACATACATTTCTTTACTCATACATATACATTTGTATTTATAAACAAAAGCATGTCATCCCATAAACATTCCATATCTGTACACAAATGTATTTCTGTTTATATATTAGATTTATGCTGGGGTGTGATAGCACCAAAAGAAATACCTACTTTACTACATTACTATTGGAACTGATATTACTGGCAAGTTTGGTTTAACCAAATTGATTTCTCACATTCTTTTTTAAAAGAACACTTTCACATTTCCATCATGAAATCATTACTTTTTTCATTTGCTTGCATCTCTTTCTGGTTATTTGATTAACCTTTGTTGTTTTTATTTGATTAGTAAAGCTGATAAAGATGCACAAATCTTTTGTTTAAGCATGCCATTTTCAGTACTGCGTCTTTGTAAATCATTTATAATTAGATGATTTCTTTTTCTTTAATGCATAAACATGAAAAACATTCTTACAGATTTATAGTAAGTATTGGGTGATTTCAGGTAATAAGGTGTATTGCACTTTGCAGGATGGCCATTCATTGCACTTCATGCATATGCAGGCTCAATGAGATCTGATTCCTTTGTCAAATTATAGGTATTTTTGAGGTTTACTAGGGTCATTCAATTTTTTCTGAGGACAGCTGAGATACACTGAGGACTGGTGTGGACTCTCCTGCTGTAGCAAGTATATCCGCCAGTACATACATGAGGCATACTTACGTGGATTGGTGACTTACGTTAATTCATAGAGATAAGTGTAAATAACCCTAATTTATGCAGGACAGGAGTAAATGACCCTGAACTTACACAGACAAATTTAAGAATGCCATATTATCTTATGATCACTCTATAAACGTGGGAAATGCTTTATTGAATTGTGAAGGTATGTACTATAAAAATTATAACAAAGCAATACAAATTACTTCAAAACAGTTGCTACTGACTTTATATTACTGTGTTTACTAAGAATAACATGTACTTTATAGATCTGATGGTGAGATGTAAGTGATTCATATATTTATTTTGGACATGAGTGACACATAAATGAGAGTTCATGAAATCGTTTTAGAAATAATTGCAATGTGAAAGGTATTTTGGAAATTATTTTCAGTGTCATTTACTGATTAAGACACACTGGATATAAGTACATTCTTTGAAGTGATTGAAGTCTGATGTACTGCATTTTCTTTGATGCATTTTTGTGTTAGGATACATGTGCATTACTGAGGGATTTCAGTCAGCTGTGAATAAAGAGTGGTGACCTAAATACACAAAATTGGTAAGGGAAGGATAACAGTCTATTAGCAATGACATAACATAAGAATGCTATGTTAAGTGCTTGCAATACCACTGTGAAGTTGTTGATGATGTTATACATGGTACTACTAAAATTGCTGAATGTGTTCTCGCACTATGTGCATATGAATATGGGTATTGCATCACCATACATGTTTTTGTACTCAGGTCTTTGATTTATTTGTGATGAAAGCAGGTGTGTTTTTATTGCTGTGATTTCTGGCTGATGAGTGAATCAAAAGTTTCAGTACATGACTTTGGGAATGCTGTTTTAGGTAAAGGAATGATGCAGCAGCATGGATTTAAGACAGAAAAAGGACATGAAGACACCAGCATCTTAAAGACAGTCCTTTGGACATATGACAAATACATTTTTGGAAAAGGGGGCTCAAGCAAGTTGCAAGGGCAAAGGCATGGGGACCACATAGCTATGGATATAATTTCTGTTGACAGAAGGAACCACACAGTAACACAGTGCAAGAAGAAGATCAATGATATGGTAGGACATGCAGGTCCAAGGCAAAGCAGAATGCAGTTGCCTTTAGCTGTATTGGGGGACCTCCAGTAATCATCTGTTTAACACCTGATTATTGGAGGTCATTTGTGGAGATGATCATGAGACAGATGAGAATGACACTGGCATAATCAGAGGTAGTCTGGACACTGGGTCTTACCTACATGTGCAGCATCAACAAACATCAGGAATGTTGGTTTCACAATGGTAACATACCGATATAATCACAATAGAAGGATGAAATGCAGTGGCAAAATGTAACACATGACAATTACTATTAACAGGCAAATTGTCCAGTTCAGCCCATAATGGTATTGATGAATACAGTGTGTGTTGTAATTGTCCTCCATGATACATTACACATCATACCCCACCATCTTAGTAATGTATTTAATTAATTCTTTACAGGGTCAGGAGCAGAGGCAAACAGTTCCATTATAAAGATAACTTTAGAGCATATCAGTATCAGAATGCCTGATGATGATGATGATGATAACTTAGTCATATTTATGAGACAGTCTGAGGAACATTGCATGCAGTCACTAAGTTTAATGGCAGGTTCTCACACCCTACAACATGTTAGTAACTCTGCAGGAAGTGACACTGAATCACAAAATGAAGCACACAGTGACTTGACACTGCAGGCTGTATAGGGATAGAACCCATATACCTCTACACCAGTATTTCCAAATCCACAAGAGCACCTTATGCATGATGGCCGAAATTCAGATGTAGCACTCTCCACAGTGCATTTGTCACACCTACCCCAGGAAACACACAAGTATTGGCTGCCAAGCAACAAATGTGCCATGACACTAAGGCTCAGTGTCCTGCCAAAGAGAGTCAGCTACAAATGGTTAGAGTCCTCCAGGGCTTATTTAAGGATTTCCAGTACTTTGTGGAAAGGGCAAAGAGTAGGAATAATTCCATGATCACATTGATTTGTACTGTGGTTAAACACCAAGCATCCCTGTCCAGACATGTGGGGGCATATCACTCTGTACAGAGAGAGCTTTGCAAGAAGGTGGTGCTACTACTAGAGGAAACCAACACAGCAGAATTCATGCAGGACAAGTCAATGTTCATCGACATATCATGTAACCTCTCATTAAAGGTCCTGTGAGATCAGTGTCTGTAGGATCACCTGCATCAAGTAGGTTATGACATCACAACAAGTCACCACCTACTTCACCTGCGAGTGCCTCCCCAAGATCTCATGTACCTTCACCTGCACTGTCTTTAGAAAATGTCATGTATGACACATTTGGCCTTGAACTGCTGTGATTGAAGCTGCACAATTCATACATTTACTTAAATGGAATGACATAATAATAAAAAATTAAAAAATAAGAAAGCATGAAAGCAGATTGTGCTACATTATTAAGACAAGCATCTTCATGTGTTTCGGTTCAATAGTGATATTGCTTAGAACCAAAGGAAAATATGGAAAGAAAGACTTATGTCATAATATTCAAATTTCACTTATTTACACCAGTAAGGGCCTAGTATTATCACAACTTTCAATTAATCAACAGTACAGCTGAGAAGTAACTATAGAATACAAGCTAAAAATTAAAAATAAATGGTGCATGATTACTAGCACCATGGCTACTTCACCCTCAGTATTACACAAATGCGGAATCATTGAGGACACAACTTCTTGTGTATAAGAGTACTAAATAAGGTGATGTGCAGTAACTCAAGAAAGACCTAAATAGTTGTTTTGAATAAGTAATAATAAAACTGAGGAAAAAACTGCATAACACTAAAAAAGCCTGTGAAATATTTTCTATTAAACTGCAAAGTATGAACTCATGCTATACAATGAAATAACACTTTTTATTCAGTTTACAACTTCGAGAATCAGAATGTGCATACTGCCTTACACCACCAAAGCAGAAAGTTTTGTGAAAATCAAATAAAATGAATAGCTACTCCTACCTCATACCTTGTGATATCACTGAATAGGTGTCAGTGAGCACTCAGGCATGATAATCGCCAACAATATTATGAATACTTGCTCTAAAATAAAACAATTATTTAAATATAAGATGGAATGTCTGATGAAAAGTGATATACAATGCACCAAACAGCATAACATATCCCTCACATCTCATTGCATGCATCAGTTATACTGTTACATGTTTTTAGAATAAAGGAAACACTAACCTAAATGTCATGATCTACAATTTTAGACTAGATGCTGCCCATTTACCTGTACAGCCATATGCCATGCATGAGCCTGCTATGTGGGCTCCCTTACTCCTGCAGCTGGTTTGTCATCGTTAGTCATAGTTAGAGTGTACATGGGAGCTGCAGTAAAGGCCTGGGTCACTTCACCAATAGACCAGCGCATGACATACCTCTCAACCTCTTATAGCAAGAAATCTAGACAAAGCCGTAAGTAAAAGTGGGACAAAGGCCCAAAACTAGGGGAGATTTTTAAATATTGCTCTTATAAACTTAGAAAGTTGACAGAATAATGGGTTTTACATTAGCATGAATTTTCTGAAAGAAATGAAGCCTGAAATTCAAATGTCTGTCTTTATTTTCTGACTTTAATCTTTAACAAGTTGCCACTAATTTGCCAGAAAACCACAATTTTATGAAAAATGGACCAAAAATATGAGGCAAAAATCTGGACATTCTGTGAAAAACTGTAAAGTTGAGAGATATGGTGCACAATCATGTTATACAATGAACAACCTGTATGCATTAACTTAATTGTACTGATGGGAACCTCCAGATTCATCCAGGCATCTAAATCTGACATTCCAAATACATGTTTGATGGCATTACATGTCTGGGGCAGGGCAATATTGAAATTGCCTTCTGTAGCCCCACTTGGATTACTCACTGGTGTCATGAGCCATGGCTCAAGTGGATATCCTGCATCACCTGAAAAAAAAAAAAGAAAAAAAAGAGAGAAAGTGGGAAGACAAAACAAAGAAGAACTGGGTTAGTATTAAACATTACATTTTACAAGGAATAAACACTTAAATGAAAATAAAAAATATTTTCCAACTATCAACAAGTTGACCACTGGACATACTATCATGCAGAAGAGGTGGTGGAGTTAGGTAATGTGCCAGATATGGGAATCATGTGCACTGCCAGGATGCTGAGCAGACTCATTGGTGATGCACTCCTGTGCATCATAAACTACCTTGGCAGTTGATATAATGGTAGCCTTTCCTAATGTGGTACAGCTCAACCCATTGACAAGATGAGGCCCTAATTGCAACATGTGTGCACTCTGTCATACTAAGCACCTCAGGGAAATGTGCCACCCCATAAAAGGCACACATAGTTTAGGCTTGGTCCTGAGGTGACAGTGGGAAATGGATGTTCTAATTCACATGTGCCAAGAGAATAAAAATAAACTGTTGAAGTATCCTCAAGGTAGAAGCCTGTGAGATCTTCAATGTGACCCCAGTTTTTCTCCTGAAAGTCCCAGTGACAAGTATAGTAAGTATCCACAGCGTTAAAAAGACCACGTATCCCACCAGTATATGTATGCATGCCCACTAAGACCCTTATAATGTCCCTGTCTACTCTGAATCTATCAAGAATTTCCTGATTCTTAAAATTATAATGTATTATTTTCTGCCTGTATTGCTGCCTTCTGGGATGGTGAGCAGTTTTGGCTGGGTCAAGACAAGCGTCTTACACCAGGAGAAAGCTAGGCTATCAGCAAAGGACATCATCATCATGGATTGCAAAGTAGATAAAAAAGGCACAGTTTGCCTACGATAATGAATCTATGCATCATTTTATAACTATGAATTGCAAACCAGCAGGAAAACAACTTCTTAGCATTAGTGGTTTTGCATCATTTCTCATTTACATCTCATTATAACTTCATTTGCTTATTTCTATTCATGGCCATTGCTCATTGGCATAAATAGCCTCTATGAATTGGGCCTTTGCTGTGCTTCTTCACAAAGTGTGCAGTTTGCCTTTACGCATTCACATGACTAAGAATATCACACTGTATTTTTGACATTTAGGACACTAGTAAGTTAAAAGTTTACAATATTTGGGAATACTAAACCATTAAAATGATGAATATTATGAATTAAGATATTTTAAATATTGCTGTTGTCAATTTCTGAAATATTGCTCACTAGAAAATGGGTATTAAGGAATTTATATGCTGAGACAATAAGCAAGAACGGAAACATCTTGGAGTAACTCCTATAAACTCATTCTATATGCTGAGACAATAAGCAAGAACGGAAACATCTTGGAGTAACTCCTATAAACTCATTCTTAGACGCAAAAGCAGTGAGGAGTGTCTCATGTAATGCTATATGCTACTGTGTTTTACTCATATTTTATACAGGACATTTCTAATAAACTACATGAAAAGGTGAACTGACTCAACTTCACTGTGAAAAGGATGTACAGTTTGTTTTACATACTGCTGTTTCAGTTAGTGTCCATATGCTAAAGGGAAAGTTAGCCCTGCCTTTGTAGTCTTTGTGCATAGGTGGTACAGGCCAGTCCAGTCTTTTGGATTTTTGTGTTTGCATGTGTGTGAGTGTGTGGATGTGTGTGAGTGTGAGATAAAGACTGTGTGTGTGTGTGTGTGTGTGTGTGTGTGTGTGTGTGTGTGTGTGTGTGTGTGTGCCAGTGTGTGTGTGTGTGTGTGTGTGTGTGTGTGTGTGTGTGTGTGTGTGTGTGTGTGCACATTCGTGTATAGGTTCATAGGTTCATAGGTATGTGTTATGTGTGTGTGAGTGTGTGTGTGTTTATGCATAAAGAGTGCAGGATGTATTCATCTTTGAGCTCTCTCACTTTGTCAGCTATTACAATGATTATTAAACCAATCACTATGAAAATAACACATTTCAGAGCATTTGTATGGAAGCATTGATTAGATCTGACAGCACTGATGAAGTTCCTTGTATTCCAGGGGGAAGAAAGCACTTAATGTGGATTAAACAGTTTTTTCATTATTTCAATTGGTTTCTGCTTCCTTTGCTATGTTCTTTTGGTTATACAGTTTGTAAACTTATTGGTTTTTGAAGTCCAAATTATGTCCTGTTCTTCTTGTAGAGTTGCTCCCTTAGTATTAATGCAAATATAGAAATAGAGATGTCACAATGCCATTTAAAATAACCAATATATATTTTTTCACACAAAATGTTTAAGTTCACACATATAAAAAATATGTATACTAAATGCTCTAAAAGTCTAATACATCTCTTGGCAGAAGATAATTGCAAGAGGAAAGATACTGAGAAATTATTTTTCTGTTTAATCCTGTTTTCTGCTTTCCAAACAAAAAAGGCTAATGTTCTTTTCACTTATTAAATTTTTCTCATTTATGTTTAAAGATTTGCTTTGGTGAAATATGACAGTGTCGCTCATCTGATGGTGCAAAGCACTACTTTTCTTATGTTTAGGTTTCTGATTTGTATCACATTTAGTTTGTCTTGTGGGTAGAAATAGAAGCTTGCTTGCTTTTCCTATGACATTTGCCAGTTTTATCTTTTTTTTGGGACTTGCTTATTATCACTATCATTGGAGTTTGTGGGAATTTTTTGACTTTGGAATATACTCAGGAGACTGATAACAGATTCAGTTTGCTAAAAGAGTGACCTGTGCCATTTGGGATTTATAGGACTTCCTGACTGAATTTAGGTGCTTTCTGGTGACTGTGTTGTTTGGCATTTGACATTGAAAACTACAGTGCTTGGAGACTGGGTTTCTCTACCTTGTTTTTGCAGTCTCTAGTAATGAAGATTAGATTACATGGGGCTGATTCAATGCCACTCAAATTTAATGGAATGACATTTGAAATAAGGGATTTACTCAGTACAATTTAAGTCAAACATTGGCAAGCTCCATTTCATGATGTTATGACTGTCATTCACTTCTTCATGTTAAGACTTTTAACAGTTTTGTGATCTTTGTGTCTGGAGCCTAAATTCTGGAGCTCTGGCCATACCATTTTTGTGGAATCCTGTTAGCTGGAGTCTGAGTTTTCAGCACTCAGGGTCGTATATATTAATTGCTGCCTATTAACCCAATCTTTTAAAATATCTGCAGATTGTTCATGCTGAACATGTGTTTGTTTTCCATACTTAGTATTTACAAGTCACCATATATCAGACGCTGGTACCTAATGGCACATACTCCACAGTTGCAGATAGATCAACAAGACAGTCAATATAAAAATCTTCCAAATACACTGCTCATCGTCGTATAGAAAAGTTCTTTTTATTCACAGATCGACACAAGTAAGCGCTTTCACCCGTAGGCTTCTTCAGACTTATACACAGCATAAAGCACCTTCTAACTTAGTATTTGTTTTAGGTAAGTTATTCTCATTTCTAAAAGCTATTTGTATTGGATAAATTATGATTTCTTTTACATCTTATTTATGACCATAAACTTGTGTGCTGCTACTGTCAAAGCAAAGTGTGTGTTGGATGAACAGTTTAATACAATACTGACTTGACGGATGGGTGTTTGGCTTGATTGACTTAATAATTTTCTGATTACATGACTGATTTATTGATTGGCTCTGACTTAATTAGGATCCCCTCTTGATCTGCAGGAAAATCTGGGTGCACATATTTAAATGCAGTCAGGAAAATGAGACCCTTTTGCAGTTTTAAAATCTGGCAAAACTAGGCAAAATGGAATTGCTATGATACTTCAATGTTTGCTTGACTTATTTTTCTTTGAGAAACACCGTATCAGTGTTTTCATTTCAAACAAATCATTCCTTATAAAAATGAATAAACACTAAAATGACTTTTTGAAAGGGGTAAGCCCCTTGTCCATTTTCTTATATGTATATATTAATTCCATGGTTACACAACAGAAGGGATAAAATGAAGCTCAGTAGAGCAATGCAGCTGTCTTACACAGACTGTGATCCCATAGTGCCTAACTTAACTAAAATCGTATACAGAATGAGTCGGCTAAAAGTCTACAAAGAAACTGCATATCTGTGGATGGAAAACAACAAAACTACCCTTAAGCACAGAAAAATAAAATTTGATGAAAATGTACCCCAGAAATCAAGAACAAACCAGAGACCTCAACCTTCCAAGTTAAGTAACAATAAAACTATCTTAACCAAGTGCAGGGAAAATGGATGGGACTTGTCACTTTCTCAGTAAGAGCAACACCAAGCTTTGTCTAGACCACTTGTAAAATTATTGAATAGTTAAGAAGATGCAACAGTGGACAGTCCCTTAATTAATTGCTTCAGGTCCAGCATTTGCAAAAAATGATGAGTACATAACTTTAACAAAATGTTTTTATGTCATTTGCCATTATTCAAGGATAAACAGTGGTTAGCATGTCCCTTATTCATGTTACTGCAGTACTCAGAGTGTTCTCTATTCATGCCCTCATATAATACATGCTTCTGTTGGTTGTCTGCAGTTGAATGAAGAGCTCAAGTTACTAAAATATATCAATAAAACTCATCCTAGGTTTGCTGAGAGCATAGTTGCAGTAGTGTTCAGATCTACAGCTTATAGAGAATGAACCAGCTTCAGATAATTTTGGTTTAGAAGATTAATTAACTGATTTGGCTCAGTATTATATTATAGCAACTGTCATTTCAGTGGCAAATTCTACCATGTAACTATATAGCTATTTTCATGGGATTTTCTGAATTGCAGTTTCATCTGCCTTTAAATGCCATATCATTAAGAAAAAAAAGTTTTAGAGTGCTGTTTCTCAGGTAGATGTCTAATTTGGGATGAGTTCAAGCAAAACAAAAGTGTGAGTGAATAATTTAGGTTGCCAAAGGAATCAAACAGATGTTTTAGACTGTGATTTCTTCCAAATGCTTTTCAGTGTATCCTTGAAAGATCATTGAATTTTAAGATGCACATGCTTCTCAAAACTATCTAATTAATTCAGCACTTTAGTTAATCAAATGTTCTGATAACATTTCTCATGCTTTTTACAAATGAGTGATAACTTGAATATGCAGAATATAACCTTCTTGAAAATAATTACTCTAATCCTTCTTCAGGTACAGTTTGAAGCAGTGTTAAAATGCTACACTTTTAAACCCTGAAACAAGATAACAGTCATAAAATCTGACTAACTAGTGAGTGTCTCCATCAGGAATAATTAACTCCAATCCTGATGTTATTGTACTGATGTACAGTATTATGTTTAACAAGAACATTTAAAAAGTTCCTTATGTATTGCTTATTCAAGAAAGGTTTGATAGTCACATAATCATTAAGACTTTAAGTTGTGTCACTATTTAGAGGCAATTAATATTTTGTTTTATACAACCATAATTCTTTAGTGAACTTATCCCAACCTTATTTCATTTATAATTAACAAAATGGAGTGTCTCTTTAAAATTTTGTGTAACCCACAGAATAACATACACATTTTTTAATATTATATAAGTTATAACGCAAATGCACAATGTCGTTTCAATTTTAACTACATAAAAAATATGTAAACACTCACAAGAAGTCCTTATAAGATAAATCCACATTTTGACAGTGAGAAACACCATTAAAAAAGTCCATTGTTTCAGGATAGATTCATATGCTCATAGGTAAGTACAATCAGTGTGCAGCCCATTTCAGGCCTAGCTGAAAAACACTACTTAAATATACCCTCCATCCTCAAGTAGGCAAGGCAAGATAGACCAGGGGAGAATGTGAGGCCACCTATCCAATTATCTAGGTGTACCTTGAAGGTGGCAAAGGTGCTACTCTGCTTGACATGTAGTGGAAGTTTGTTCCAGAGGTGAGGAATACCTTGGGATATGTATCCATCACAGCAATGTCTTATTTATCTGCTGCTGATGATTTAGTTCCTTTAACAGAGTATTCAATGTGCATGTTGCATTAGTTTTACAAAAGAATGGGGATGAAATAAGGCTGGGGCTTTCACAGCATGAAAGGCTAGGCATAGATCTCCATGGAGGAGCCTGTAAGAGACTCAGTACAGAGAAAGGGCTGCCAGTGTCTTATATTAACTAAATAAAACAATGTTAAGCTTAAGCTAGCGTATTTTTATTATTTTGGGATAAAGAAAGCGTTGTTAAACTTATGTCCCAAGTACAGTGCCTCACCTGTTACTCTTAAAAGTATCTCACCTCCACTTCTGGTTCAGTTTGCATCTCTTAAGCAGTTCCTTTAAACTGTCTGAATGTACGTAAAAGAAGATTTGAGTTGCTGTTGTTTTTGGTCTAATGCTCTTAGCTGTGCAAACTAACTCACAATCAATGCTAATTATAGTATCAACTTCCATCTTCCTGCAGTTTTTGAACAGAACCACAACAGTATATGTTTTGAAGCCAGGGAAAATATACATATTTCTATTTGTTGAGGTATACTCTTGCAATTTCCAAAAAGGAAAACTGATAATTTTCTTCACTGACTAGAAATATCTGCATTGAGTTAAGATGTAGGCTGTATTCTCTTGGTTGATACAAAGCTGCTGTTGGGAAAAAGTAATTTGTTACTACTATGGTTTTAGCATTTGCCATTCAGGTTTGCTAGAAGAAAAGACACACAACTTACTTGCATTTAAAGCAAGTATATTTCCTTCATAGAAGCAATAATTGCAACTTTCTCAAGGACAAAATAAATGGTCCGCAATTCTTTCCTAACCTAAAGTTTAGATTGCGTTTATATTGCACAATCTTTGCTTATCTTGCAGGATCTAAGAAGTTTTCATTTAAAAATGATTAATATTTGATGGATTTGAAAAATACATAATTCTGCTAAGAGAAAAGTGGGCAGTATAAATGAATATGAATAAACTTGCTCAGAATATTCGATTGAATAGTAATAAAAAATATACATATACTATGTGTCCTAACTTTTCTGTTAAAAACATTGTCAGCATTTTTGAAAGGTATTATCCTCAGTTATTATTATAATACAGTGAATCTGTGTCATAAGATGGATACTTTTTATTGCAATACTGAAACTGTCTTTGAACATTTGACCTGTGTGAATATACCAAGGTATGTTACCACTGTCTTGTAATATGAAAATCAATCAAAAGCAAGTAAGATGACATCAACTAATTTCCATAATGCCACAAAGATGTCTTTCAACAGCTGAGGTTCTACCACTGATACATAAAGAAATAAAATGGTACTAATCAGTTACACAAAGGAGATAGTGTGCAGATGCTTGTGACTGCAGGAAACAACAGAGGAATGGCAGAGTCATGGGATCTGCCGAGATGTACCAGTACAGCTCCTTTGGTAGAAATACAATTAATATTTTCCAGGAGTTACATTATCCTGCAAGTGCAACAGCCAAATTTAGACCAATGCAGATGCTGCCAAATAAACAGTGTAGGATACTGTTGTAAATTAGGTCCAAATATGAAATCTGAATGCAGACAATAACATGACCCTGTGTAAGAAATGAAGATATTACAAATAGGTGTATGGCAAAATCTAACCACTATATATTCTTTGAAAATGAAAATCTGTGCGTTTATATTCTGCTCTATTAGTGTACTCACAGATGATTTTTTGGCATTTTCACATGAAGTGTATGAAGAAATCCCTAAAAAGGTAGATGCCTGGCAGCACTTTCTCACTAAGTGGAATTTGCATCACCATCTCTTCTGACGTCCATCAAATACAAAGAAATAAGTGACCTAGTTCTTGAAACTGGGGGAAGGGATAAATACCAATGGATTTTCATCTGCACTCATTGCAAAAAATATATATATATGTGTGTGTGTGTGCGTGTGTGTATCTATATATGTATATATATATATATATATATATATATATATATATATATGTGTGTGTGTGTGTGTGTGTGTGTGTGTGTGTGTGTGTTTATATATATATATATATATATATATATATATATATATATATATATATATATATATATATATGGGTCTACCTGATAACACTGACATGCCAAATACCAACAATGAAATAACCAACACAACAAAACCGAAAAAAAAAGAATGTTCAAAAACATGAAACTTCACATGCCCTACACACCACAATCCCGAAATCAACAAAACAAATACCTTTCCCGAAAAACACACACACACAACACAAGCACACCAAAAACCTTACAAACCTACACTAAACATTACATACACAACTATCTATGCACTAACCTTAACCCAAACCCTAACCCTAAGGTCCATCACCATCGCACACTTACCTTACCCGCACCCTAACCCTAACCCTAACTCACTTAATCCGCCCCTAACCCTTAAGTCTGTCACTAGCGCACACTTACCTTACCTGCACCCTAACCCTAACTCACTTAATCCGCCCCAACCCTTAACTCTGTCACTACCGCACACTTACCTTACCCGCACCCAAACCCTAACTCACTTAACCCGCCCCTAAACCTAAAGTCCATCACTATCACACACTTACCTGACCCGCACCCTACCCTAATGTCCATCCCTATCGCACACTTACCTTTACATGTCGGTGTTCTCAGCATCGGGATTCTCAACTGTCGGTCTTCTCCATTGTCGATCTTCCGGTGTCGGTGTTCTCGTCGTCGGCGTTTAGAGATTTTGGCATTTTCAGGTAGACCCATATATATATATATATATATATATATATATATATATATATATATATTAAAGCTACAGACTTAAACTAAATGCAAAAAAATGTGTTATCACCCTTTTGGCAAAGGGAAAGTCCATGCAAATTACAATATTAACAGTACCACCCCCCAGCTCAAAACCTGTGGTGAGAGATTTGGGAACACAGGTTGATAGCAACCTTAACTTCTGTGTTGCACATCTCATAAGTAAGGGTATCACATCAAGAGCTAAGGATGTTTACCTCTCCTGTACTCTTCCCTCATCAGACCACTGATAAAGTACAATGCTCCCTTCTGTATGTACCTCACCAGATACCTACAGCAACTGGAGAAACGTCAGAGATTTCTCGCCAAGAAAATAAATTCAAGGCCTTCAACACATGACCTACATGGACAGACCGAAGGTCCTGTCACTGTACTGTGCATTTTATAGGCTGCTGAGAGGCAAATTGTGCCTCACCTACAAAGCAGTCTCAAACCCTGTCCCACTGGAAATGCAACCCATCCGCAAGTCAATGGGACAAAATTCACTCACTCTAGGGATCTTTTACTTAGACTGTGACATAAACAGGACATGCTGGAGAGATACACATATCTCCCAGAGATTTCTACTCCTCTGGAACAGACTCCCAATCCACATAAAACAGAGCTCCTCAATGACCCCATTTAAGTCTAACTTAGGCAGCTGGATGGGAGACCGTAAATTTACCCCAGGGGTGTCACATTTTTCCCTCTTGGATAAGGGTAGTCTGTGCTGATCATAGGCTCTCCGTACAAATATAGATCATACAACTTGGTCATTAAGGGAACAAGGGTATAACATGGCTGGGATTAGGAAGGCCCTGGAGCCAATAGCCTAGTAACCTCCTATGAAACTATGACCCTATAAAGCATTGTTTGAATAAACTATTGAATTCAATGGAAATCAGAACAACAGCATCTTTTTGCAGTATATAAACCCTCTTGCACCCTACACCCCTGCATCTGTAAACATGCCAAGTCCATCAAATAATTGGGGGAAAGGAGAAACTTCCCTCTCTGCCTTACTGATCGGTGATCTCACTATTTAAACTGTAAGACTCGTTCTTTTTTATAATTTATCATTTTTTTTACTTTTTGTTCCTTCTCTTGGTCAACTGGCCCATACATAGGGTGAAAGAAAAACAGAGAAGGGACATAATTTCTCCAACCATCATGGATTATTCAGTTTTCCTTTTGGAGCATGTACAGTAACATGTGCATGATTCGGCATACAATGGGTATCCATGAGAGATGCCACTCACTTCTGAAAGTGAAATTTCTGACAGTCCTATTCTACCACCCTAGAAACCAATCCTGTGTGATCTCTAGTCTTCAGTGAGGACTATCCTTCAGGATCATGTGCTCCCTTGCTTCCACTCCACATCCTCTTCTAAAGACAGCTACAGCAGCAATGCCACATGACTTTTCCCTAGCACTCTACCAGCTCCACCAAGTGCAAAAAATGCTAATTGAACTCATGTGACTTGGATCCTAGGGCTTTATTGGTCTACAGAGATGAACAGGCCTAATATCAGATGCATTTTTCATTCAAAGCTTCAAAGAGAGAGAGAGAGAGAGAGGTGGAATAATAAAAGTGACTTGCTCAGATTCATACAGTAAAGAAATGGAGGTGGAAGGAATCAAAGCCTGAATTTCTGATTCCAAGAAGCAAGACATTACCAGCTCAGGACATTAGTCCACTGTACTAACTACCAAACACACACACTAGCAGTTAAAAACACTAGTAGAACATACCGTGCCAGCCTTAAAGCTAAAAGCTATCCAGTTAAGTTCTCTAGTCAAATATCACGAAGAAGCTCCTCTGTATAAGGAAAATGTCCTTTTTCACTCATTACTAGTTATCCCTAGTAGCTAACCATCACTAGTTTACTAGTTATCTACCAGGAATAATTTTTCCACTCACACTTGATCTTGGTGGAACACTGACATTGGAAGAGCTATATGTTTTGTGTGGATGTATTTATTTATTTAATTTATTTATTGACATTTGATTACCAGGGAAATCTGACTGGGTAGAACCCCATTTTCAGTGGAGGCCCAGGGAAAAATAAGCTCCAAATTATTACAAAACATATAAAGAACAATAATTTTACAATCTTCAAAAATAAAACAAAAATATAGGCAGTTTAAATAATTACAACAAATTAGTGATCATATAAATGTTCTGTTAACCAATACAAGTTATATGTCTATTGTTAAATATTTACAAGAATTTTAGACAGTTTGTTGAGAAATTAAAGGTAATTTAGTCTAATATAAAGAGGAACTGCAATATGAAGTAAGGGAAAAACAGGCATATGTTACATTTAGAGAGAAAGTCAGGGAAGATAATTTGCTAGAAGTAAGTGAAGAATGGAGAGTAAGGAGGTATAAAGAATGAAAAGGCACTTGCTCACATTTAGGGATATAGTTTATCATGGTTTTGAACAAGAAAAGAGAAAGATTTTAGCTATGAACTCTTTCAGAGTGGTCTTAAATGATGGGAGGGAGGGTATTAATCTGGTAGATACAAGTGAGGAGTTCAAGGCCTTAGCAACCTTGTACAAGTACAGACAATGCCCAGCAAATTTGATAGGTTTGTAGACAGACAGGAATGTAGAATGTTTTTTCTTTTTTTTAGTGCTGGATAGGCAGATAGATGCTGGATAATTTTATAGGTGGCAAGCAGCTGTGTATATGTTAGTTGAAGAGGCAGATCTAACCAGTTTAGGCTTTTTAGTGCTATACAGTGGTTGGTTCTTAAAAGGGTTTTTACTGCAAATTTAGCAACTTTGTTATAGCACGGTTCAAGTTTTAATTTTTGTGAAGCCTTGATCTTAGTAAGGATGGGAACACCATAAAGTAGTGTGGGAAGTTAATAAGTAGTGGCAAGTGTAGTTTTAGTTGTGTCAATCAGAATGTTTTTGGGTCTGTAAAGCATCCCTAGTTTTTGCTGGTTTTTTATATGCAGGTCAAATGTAAGCTTATCATCCACTATCACCCCTAATAATTTGCTATGAGAAGTGACTTCAATAGTTGTATTAGTAAGAGAGGGTACTTTAAATTTTGTTTTTTTCATGAGAGAGAGAGATTTGTGGGAAAAAAGTAGTAGTTTGGTCTTTTTTGGGTTGAGCATGTGTCGTGAGTTACAAAGCCATGTTTCAGCAACTGTTAAAGCTTCCTCAGTAATTTTTTGGAGGTGTACTATGTTGCCAGATGTGCAGATGAGAGTGAATTCATCTGAGCATTGTATTAGGGTGACCTGTTGTGTGGATATGAAGAGAGTGTTGGTGAAAATGTTAAAGAGGAGAGGACCCAGGATAGAGCCTTGTGGTACACCGGTAGTGACTGGGAGGTAAGGAGAGCGCATGGAGTGCCATTTTATTGACTGGTACCTATTGGACAGGTAGCTTTTGAACCACAGAAGGGTGGGCTGAGAGAGACCTAATGAGGACATTTGAAGTAGGAATGTGCTGTGACAAACTGTATTGAAGGCTTTAGACAAGTCCAGAAATAATGAAGATACTAGTTTGCCGTTATCTCTAGCATTATTGACAGTATCTATATAAGCTAGAAGGGCGGTGCTAGTACCATGGGAAGGATGGAAGGCATGTCATGCAGAGGATAGGAATTCTTCCTGCTGGAGATAGTCTAGCAATTGTATCTGAATACATTTTTCAAGTATTTTGTTGAGGGGAGATATGCTTGCCATAAGTCTAAAGTTATTAATGTCTGTTTAATTTCCTCCTTTGTGCAGAGGGATAAAGTGTGACTTTTCCCAGAGAGAGAGAATGTGGGATTCCTGGGCTGACCTATTTCTAGGGATTATTGCTATTGCCTGCTATTTTTAGGTATTCCCTTGGAAGGTCATCAGCTGAAGAAGAACATGGTTTAAGTTTGTTTAAGAGTAGTTTTATATAGGATGGGGGCATAGATTTGAAGGTGAAAGTAGATGTGGTGATATGTGACTGTTGAGCAGAGTTGGTAATAGATGTTGAGGAATCCTTGGTTAGAGATGCTATACTATCTACAAAATATGAGTTGCACTGTATGGCAGTTTTAAATGGTGAGTTATCAGGACAAGGTTTGGTTTGAATTTTTGGCAAGGATGTAAGATTTCTTTAATGGATGTCCAGCATTTTTAGGATTCTGTTTAGTATTATTCTAAATGTTATTATAATAGTTTTTGTCTTCATTTATTTGCTATTTAGTACAATTGTGAAGCATTCTAATGTTTTCAAGCTATTGAGGTGTTTTATGTTTCTTCCATTCTTTCCATGCCTTTTCTCCATCTTGTGTCAGCATTTCACTCTTTTTGGATAACCAGATTGCATTATTTCCCTCTAGATGGTGAAAGGATATTTAGGATATTTAGAAAAGTTTTTTGATTGCTTGATTGATTGTGATGACTCCTGTTGAACATCAATTTCTGCTATAGATTTGGTAGTTATTTCAAATATAATGAGTGCATGGAACTCCCAAGAAAGATTTCAATTTCTCAGAATAAGATTTATAGCTTAAACTATAATGTTTGAGTGTTGAATGGGACAGAGTCAGTTATTTTTTCACTATAGTGCACAAAATCCAGTTATCAGAAGCACTTTGACTATTGAATGCTGAGTTTTTATACAAGCTTCCTAAATAACTGTTTGTTCTGTGGACACTACAGATGTCATAGTTACTGAAACCAGCAAGCAATGCAAACAGCCTGTGGTGATCCTGAGGTCAAGAAGCATCTAATCTGGTGGTGTCAAAAACAGCAGGTATAAGAAGCAAAATTCAGCTATAGGAATGTGCTCATGCAAGAGTTATTGAAGGCCTCTCCCAGATCAAACAAATCACTGTGCCAAGCAGTTTCCTGAAGTTGCAGCCTGTGATTAAGGGGATAGGTCCAGAATTATCTTCAACTTGTCCATTCACTCATTACAGTCCATGATGTCTTATATAGATTCATGCTCAGAAAAATTAAGGATGAATATAGTTTGTATCTATAAATCTCTTCTCAAAGCAACACAACAATCTACCACTTTGTGTGGAATAGACAGTCATTAACAGTTTCTTTTTTTTTTCTTTTGTTAAGGGGAGCAAGCCACCACACCCATTCCCTAAAGTTTAAGGGTAAACATCCTCAAGACAAGTTAAAAAAAAAGTGCCAGTGATTGCCTATTAAATGAAACAGGTCTTAGTGGGTTTTGTTATAAGCAATTCAAAGACATAAACAAAATCTCTGGGATACAAGAAACTACACCTTAGAAAGTATATAATATAAATTAATATCAAATTCCAAAATCTCACCTGATGTCCAAAATGGAAAAGTTTTCTCAACCTTTGGTGGGTAAATGGTGTGAGCTTGTACCCGTGCTGTGTTTCTAAAATTAATATAATACCATTTTATTTTAGATGTGTGTACTAATTTGTGATATTAAATGAGGTTACCTGCTTTACCACTTTATATTAGAATGATGTACATGTGATTGTGGAGGTATTTTATATGCTTTTTTTCTACTACTAATCTAGATCAAATCAAGAAAATTATTCTTTCAACATGATTTTTAAAGGACCTACTGCAGATGATGATTTCCATACAAAAACTACTCATGAAAATGCAATAATTACCTTCCAAACTTGATCCTGTTCAAGAGAACTGTAACAACTTCTTAAATGCTAAATCCAACAAAATATCAAACTATTCTTAAAATAAGGCAAAATAAATTTGACAGCAAGACCCCCATATATATTTATATATATATATATATATATATATATATATATATATATATATATATATATGTGTGTGTGTGTGTGTGTATCTATCTGTCTATATATATATATATATATATATATATATATATATATATATATATATATATATATATATATATATATATACATTCTATGGCACTTTGGCACAAGCCTCCAGAGGAGTTCTATTAAAAATAGCAACAAGCTGTTCCAATAATTATATAAATTACATCAACAAATCAGGATATACTTCCAACTAAAATCAATTAAATAATCAATTCCCCAAAGGCACATCCAATTGTATTCAGTATTTAAACAAAAAAGGGTTTAAAGTGCCATATTTAAAAAAAAATAGATTTCTTAAAATGTATACAGCATTTTCATTTAATTCAGCATGTTACAAAAAATTAGAATATATATCATCAGTATTGATTGAGTCACAATAGGACTTCCCAATTTTTTATTTTTTATATCCCTGTTATGTTCCCAAATTTCGTTTTATCCCTACCATACTATTGTAACTTTAAATCCTTTTTTATTGAAATGCACTTGTAAGCGATATTAATACACACTCTCAAAATCATAAACACTATTTAAAAATGCATTTATTGTCTAATTTACTTATTGTAAAAAAAAAAAATGTAAAAAAAAAACTTCTCAGTCAATACTCTGAAAACTGTTATAACTCCCCTTTGGGCATAATTAGATGAAGTAGATGACAATTACTTCCATGAAGAAAATCAATAGTAGTAGGAATGATTTTCCTATACAATTTCATAGTGATATCCGTAATACCCACTCTACTTCTTAACATTAAATGTAAAAAAAAAAAACTTAATCCTGAAATAATCTCCCATTAAAAGGAAAATCAAATATATCAATGTTTGATTCTTTAATAAATTATACTCCTCTCCCATAAATAGGAAAAAAATCAAATCATCAATAATGCAATATCTAAAAAAAAAAACACTTCTGAAAAAATAATAACTGTAAGGATATTCGCATTCAGAGAGATTGGAATACATGATTGCATCTTTGTCCTTATGACCATACTCATAAGCTAATGATAAATTGTTGTCAAACATAAAATAACTATTCATCAAACAAAACACCAATAATTCACTTGTAATTTACCATTGGATTGCCACCTAAAAAGTAATTAATGGCTTCGGCTCCATGTGAATGTGTAACATCTGTATATAAACTATCAACATAAATAAGTATCCAATGTATATTTATAGTCAATTTAATAACTTTAATTTGTTTTTGAAAAAGTCATTTGAATCTTTAACATGCGATAGAATTTTCTTAGCATACTTATTTGAAATCATGAAGAAATTTGTTGCTATTATTTTGAAAACAATTCTAAGATGAAACTATCTGTCTACCTTTTATATTTTTTAAAAGGCAGTAAAAAGTAGCTGTCTGAGGATTTTTACCAAGAACTTCTTATCTGTATCATTCATATCAAAATAACCTAGCATAATACTATTATGCAAAATCTCTTGAAATTTAACTCAATCATATAATTTCTGTCCTTCAATTCACTTTTTCATACATATTCTCATCATATTGTGCTTATAAAACATGTTTAGACAATAATATATCATTTAAAATTACTGTATTATTCTCTAATCTGAAGGATTAAATACTAATTGTATATTCTGATTCAGGCATTTCAAAGTTGCCCACTCATGTTTTGATAAATTATATTTAATTTCATATTTGCATTTCAAAAAATATATATTTTATAGTCTGTTATGGCAGAGAATCATTTGACCTATGTTCACTTTTATTACATATGCATGACAGATCTAATTTGTAATATGCATTTAAACTATTAGTACAGATGTAAGCAATAAAAGCTTTAATCATGACTTGCCTCATTGCATGCATGAGAAAACTTTCACCACTATTATCACATTCTAATACAAGGATGTGCATTAAGGAACACTATCTTCCTGGCAAAGCTGAAAAGAGACAACATAAGAAGGAGATGAATAGTAACTCCTGTCAGTGACAGATTTTCCACATAGAAACATCTGCATGAGGGTCTAAGACAGGATTACTGAGTCACCATAGAACCCATTAAGTGATAATGAGACAGAGATATTTTTTAAATGAACTATTGTCACTGTTGACAGCAAATTTTACAGGGATATATGCAATGCCACTAGCCATCATGTTATCATGAATTAATAAAACGTGCTCAGTTCTCAAAGCTGCAGATAAATATGTACTATTTAATGTGAAAGGTACTTTAAAGTTCTTTTATTTTTATGACACTGAATTTTATTGATTGCAATATATGCTATGCATTTCTTTTACTTTATTTCAAAGTATAATTCTATTCAATGGCTCATGACTGTCATTCTCTGCTCACCACTTCTAATCATACACTATCTGTGAATACAAGTTGTGGACTAATGACATGCATGTCATGTTAGTGGGTCACAGCTGATTCAATTCACTTTGAAACTGCAGTGTGGCATAACACATAAGGGGGTGCTGTATTCCTGAGGCTGCTGTCTTTCAGATTAGACATTTAAACCAAGGTCCCATTTGTCTGGGCTGATGGTAGCTTTAGTGGATGCAAATGATCCCACAGCAGGTGAGACATTTAAACCAAGGTCCCATTTGTTTGAGTTGATGGTAGCCCAGGTGCATGTAAACGATACTATGGCACTTAAAAAGAGTATGGTAAGTTCCCTGGTGCCCTGCCAGATTTTCCTTGGTTAGTATGAATGCTACCTTGGGTCTGCCCTTAAAAGAGGATAGTGGTCTATTGGGACTAACCCAGTCACAAAGACTAAATAAATGAAATGAATGCTAACTGCTTCATAAACAGACTAATAACAGTTTACCTTATGATGTTTTTCTCCGGTGTACTGGATAATACCTGGGTATAGGATTTGGTATGTTTGTATCTCTTTTCTTTCAGAGAAAGAAATTTGTTACTTACAAAAAATGTTTTACTTAAATTCTTACCATGGTCACTACTTAATATACCATTATTGGTGTTTACTCAAAATAAAAATGTTTGCAAATGTTTGAAGGTGTTTTTCAGGGTTTTGTTTTGTTTGCCTCCTAAATATTTAATACTGTTACTTGTTTTGTGTGTCTTCTGACTTGCAAATATATGCACCTCATGGTATTTAAAGTACAACTAAAATAAGCATTACCCTTAAAAAAACTTTAATACTTAGGAAACCTGAAGCTTACTGCTGCCGTTGAATCATGCTTTATCACTCATGATTTCATTAGAGGCCATGTGTAGTTATACTCAGTGCTCATTAAACGTTGGAGGTGTAATAGGCAGTAGCCCACTCTTAAGTACAAAACCAGAAACAGAAATATAGAGGTCTAGCAAACACAAGCCCACTGTTAAAGGCAAAACCAAAGGCACAAATTCTTTGTCAGGCAAAAACTCTCATCTCACAAAAGAACTCCTCTGTGATTGATTTTGCTGTGATTTTAATTCTTGCAAAACAGAATGCAGAGAGCCTAGAAAGGAATAAGCATTCACTGATATCTCATTGTAAGTTTCACAGTTTCATTCCTTACCTCAGTTTAGTACAGGATTTTTTAGATATGTGGATCAGTATAATAATTATCATCATGCAAATTAACCATATAAATAGAAAATATAAATACAGCCAGATGGGTATGTTTCTAATTTTCCTTCTGTTCACACACAGACACACATGCACACACATTTACAATGCACGTATACACACATATCAAGAAGGATAATGACTTTTTCCATAATATGTTGCATCAGTCCTAACAACAAAACTTCTCTGCTGTGAGAAGACATGGTGCATATTGATTATGTAATCAAACTATAGTCTGACCTCTCAGTGTTCAGTCTGAAGAGTAGAAAATGTAAACTGGCAGGCCTAGTTTATATAGATTGGTATGCAGCCGCTTCGTTATTTCATTTTACCATTTAATGTACAATAGTTCACAGCTTATGATTCACTAGATTTATGGAGTTAGCTGCCACAGGTTAAACTCTTGTAAAAGTCTGTCTACCATGTACAACAGGGAAAACCTAAAGCCGTTTGTAAATGTCATGGAACAGACTGTAATTAAAATTACAGAGAAAGATGAACATTGCAATTTAACTGAAGCTATCCTATTTTTCTGTAGTAAAAAACATGTCTTAAAATGTATGATGTGCAATTTACCTTGCTTGGGTGCACAGTACAGATATTGTCAGATAGTACCTTAATTTTCTTGTAAGCTTAAGAAATAAAGCATTTTACAAGTACACACCTAAACATAAGGAGAAAACATTAGTCAGTGTTCACTGATCAGGAAAACTACATTATCTTTGTGCCTTCTTATATTTAATGAGCATTAATACTGTCATCAAAATATAGCAGTCTCACACAGACAGCTGCTAATTACTTCATGCTTATACAATATTCTTTATAGATTATGACTTAGAAATAATAGAACTTCTCCATTTGTTACAACAAACTGCCACAACTAAAAGGCGTACCAGTTTTGTGAAAGGAAATTGTGTTTCATTGTAATTAAGCAGACAAGATCATCACACTTCACATAATTCAGAAATAATAGGAAACACACAAACTAGAAGTTGAATAAAACTAAAAAATTTATTGAAGTAAAATTAAAAGTCTCTGTGCTTTGGCTAAGCCATCATGGTTAATGAAAAAAATATTCAGAAGTGTGCAAGAGGAGCAATTAAAAGCAATGAATGAGAGATGCTACTTATCAAAATTTATGACTAATATTAACAGTGCACAGACTTAAAATGTTAGGCTACTTGACTGGTGAAAGTTGCATGCTTGATGTCTCTGATGTGTAACTGGCTCATACTGCCCTTAAGGTATGGCCTAAATAATAGTTTTTTGTTAGAAATCTCAAACTTCTGCTAAATTTTATCATCCTCCAGATCCAAAATGGCCATTAATGACATGTTGTTTAGAGACTCCCTATAAAAGAAAGAAAAACACAGAACAGCTTTTACACACTACAGCATCACCATTTGTTTGTTGCTGCTGATAGAATGTTCAAGAATGGAGTAAGCAGTTAGTCAAGCTGGGAAAACATCTATATGATTTCAAGGCAGTACTGACAATGATTAGAATAAAGCATATATATTTTCATCAGCTCTTGGTTTTGCCTTTAAAGACATCAAAGAAGAGACTTATTATGTCTCATGTTTTTTCTTGAGTTGGCAACCCCTTTAAAGAACCTTCTTTAAACTAGACACCAGGTTTTCATGTGTCCTATAAAAACAAACTGTGATTCTGATCTATGATATCCAAGGCAATGTTTAGGATTTCCTCCTCATCTGGGTATAATTTATGTGTTCAAAAAAATGTTCCAATAAAAGAATTGTGTCAAATGATGCAGGTGCACATAGGTAGCAGGAAGGAACTTACTAGTGCAAACAGACTTCCAGGAAAAAAATCTGTCCATAAAAATGGCTGTTATAGGTAAACTAACATAATGAAAAGCTCAGTTTGTTGATGCTGAGCATTACCAGCAAAATAAATGCTGAATCCAATATTAAATTATTGTTAAAAGGTAATCAATATAAGGTTTATAAAAATAGCATTATAATGAAATAGTATCATTGTAAATCCACAGGTACTGACAATACCAATAAGGGTTAGAATGAAGTATCAAATTCTCTAAAATAAGCACTAAATAAGTAAATAAATAAAAACATTGCAAAACCACTTACTCTTATTTTTATCTATATCACTGGTTTAGCTCCCTCAATTTTCAAGCATGCTGTCATTCCTCTTCTTCCTAAAACTCTCTCTCTCTCTCTCTCTCTCTCTCTCCAAGCTCGAAGACTACAGGCTTATTTTAATCCTATGCTCTAATACTTAATATTATGAAAAATTAATTTATCAACAATGACTCAAAATATTAATAGTTATTGGTCACTGTGTGATCAATACAATGGCTTTAAAAATGCATTTAGTACTCAAACTGCCTTACTATCAGCTACAGATTCAATTTCTTGCAATATTAATGATGGTCTTGTTAATGCTGATATCATTGCACACAAGGCACATAGTTTCATAAAAAAGAAAGCCACTGCCTGTTACTTGAAAAACTCCAGAAACTAAACTTTGGTGAAACCATCATTCTGTGGTTTAAAAATAACTTGCAGGATATACTTCCAAATGTTAGTTAATAAGTCACTTTCACATATAGGAAGACTTAACAGAGGGGTTACTCAAGGCTCCACACTAGGACTTTTATTATTCTCGTATATTAATGACATCACTGTTGACTTACTTAAACCATAAAATATTGCAGACACATATTATATTAATATTTTGATTATATTTTTCTATTAACTCAAAAACCACAATTCCCAACAAGCACTTCAACAAGTTACACAGTCCATTTTTTTCTGAACTCTGAAAATGGCTTCATCATAATAAACTCCAAATTAATAGTAACAAGTGCCAATCTCTTCTCTGCCACAAAGAAGCTTGGAATACTCCCACCCTTACTCCTGACAGATCTTCATAAAATCACTAACCCTAATGTCAAACAACAAAAATATATTGGTATGACACTTGACCCCCCCAGTCTCAATGTTCATACAAATAATATAACCAAAGTCCTAACTAAAATTATTTTATCATATGTCACACATGGTCTCATCTACATCAAGTATGACCTTAGCCAAAAATTTCCTGATTCCCAAAATTAAATATTGCCTGCAAATTTCAGCTCTTCACTTAGCACATAATATATACAAAATACAAAAAGCAAAAAAAAGCAAAATCTTTAGAGTTGCCCTCCCTGCACGCATTAACTGCCACTATTGTACCTTATATGAAAAGGCCCACTGGCTGACTATTACAGAATGAAACTCCTTTCTCCTAAGCACACTGCTACTTAAAATTCTTAAACCAGGCTACAGTTCAAAAAAAATTACTCCATATCAGACAAGAAAAGCAAACTATCCCCTTAGAATCAGCCAATATTATTTACTCACTTTGATCAGATCTAAAATGAAACTTTCCATAGGAGGAAGGGCCCTCTGAAAAATAGGACCTGCTTTATGGAATCAATTACTACAGACATAAAAAACAGAAATTCTAGATGGATTCAGAAAACATCTCAAGGAGCACCTGCAGAAGGAAGCCAATGCACCTGCTTTAGAGACACTGGCTAATTGTTCGTACAGCTACTAACAGCATGTACTCCTTTATACTATGTTTTAATCATTTATATTTTAGACATAGAAATTCTGAACCATCAAATGGCCACATCTTAATAGTTTGTGCATTGTGAACTTTCTTCTGTTAATTTTTACTTCTTTCATACCTAATTATAATATAATTAGTGCTTAAGTTGCATTTCTATGTTGGTTTACTTACATTTAAAATGCATTAGTTTTACTGGCATTATTACTGTACCCTGAGTCATGACCTTAAAGGTCTCTGGACAAGCTCATCTACCTGGTTATCAAATTGTGAATTAATTAACTAAATAAATAAATAAACTTTGCACCCATGGCAGAAACCCTAATTTTTAAGAAGCCATCAACATTAAAAGAAAAAGGTTAGTGTAAGACAAAGCTGAGTCATAACCAAAACAAACTGAAAGAAAGTTTTCTTGAAGTAGATCAATGATATTCCACTGGATGCAAACTTGGACAAGTAATATCTTCCCATCGGCTGCTTTTACTTGATTACATTTGCGTCATATTTTACTTCTGTAAATTTATTGGTTTTATTCAACTTCCAGTTTGTTTTGTAAACTATATTTTTTCACTTCACGCCAGACCATGAAATTATACACATTCTAGAAGTGACATATGAATATGCAAGTTCACTCTGCGACTCTATTTTACTGTTACAGTCATTGAAATTATTTATGATACTTAAACTGAATTAAAGAAATAAATATTATTGTATGATACTTCACCTGAATTAAAGAAAAAAATATTATTGTATGATACTTCACCTGAATTAAAGAAAAAAATATTATTGCATTACAGCAGCATGTTTAGAAAGGGCTGGATATTACATCTGTTGATAAACCACTGTCAACAGATTGTTTCCATTGCAAAATGCATTTCTAACCATAAGTGGGCTATAATTTATTCAACATTTTTGGCCTAAGTCACATGTTGCACAAAATAAATGTTTGGCTGTAATCCCTTTATGCAAAGATCTGTAATGTATGTTAAAGTGAAATGCAGTCCTTTAATATGAACCAAATGTCAAATGCTTTGTAAAACACCTGTATAATGCTGCTAAACAATTTCTCCAGAAACAAATCATTTTAGACAAGCTTATAGAACATATCTTGAATAGGATCATAGGCAATAGGTCAATATATAGAGAACTGTACCCTTGTAAAGAATTTTGTTATCTGCCAATGACTAATTATCAAATATGATTTAAGAAGTTAGACATGGGCTATATAACAACAAAGACAGATTCATTTCCTAGTTGATGTTTTACTCCAAGATGAAGGAATCTGCTCATCAGCTTGCACTAAGGATATTATATGCTGTCTTCTTCCTGGTGGTAATCATACATAAAATTTATTGTTTCAGTTTTCAAAGGACATCCAGTTTAATCTCGGATTTTTATACATGTATTCTACTTATGGCATATTGTTATCACTCAACTAAGAAATGATCTCTAGCCACTATAATAAGGCCACTTGGTTTGACCCACACTGACTATCTCACCTTCCTCAGAGTTGTGGACTGGGCTTATCTGTGAAAATAACGTTGTTTTTTTTTTCTTAAGACATCATGATAAACAAATGAATGTTTAAGACTATTAATTTGCAAATGAAGAGCATTGGTTATATATTGTGATAATGTTTTGTTATGTAAGTATTTATCATTTACTGTTGTTAATCTGTATTTATTTAGTAAATTAAATGAAATTTATATATATATATATATATATATATATATATATATATATATATATATATATATATATATATATATATATACACACACACACATGCACACACACACACACACACACACACACACACACATACACACACACACACACACACACACACACACACACACACACACACACACATATATATATATATATATATATATATATATATATATACATATATATATCTCAAATCAGCAACATAAAATAGGTCCTACTACCCTGTGAAAGGAAATATACTCAAGAAAATGAAAATAACACCCGCCATTTTGCTTTCTAGTATTAATAAAGGTTTGGACTAGTTCAACATTAATTTGTTTTTCCTAATTACCCTTCAGCTGGTCTTGACAGTCTCTTCTTGTATCATGTTATTGACCCATTCATCAAATGCATTAGGATAATAACTCAATAGCACATTCATTTCCCTTGACCATTACAGCTGAATACCAGAGCCTGTCACCATCCATTACAGGCTTAGATATTTTTGGTTATAGTCCCCAATCCCCTTCTAAAGGCTTGTCCTTCACCTATAAGACCATTAGGTTTAAGGGCAGAAGCTTAGACATACAGTAACACTGATACTAAGTTGCTAATGTAACAAAGTGGCAACACCTGGGAGATGATCAAAGAACTATCCACTAAACAACATTCTGATACACATGTGTTAACAAAACAAATGCACATCAGTGATGTGAAACAACAAAGTGTTTCAGCATAGTATCTTTTCAAAATAACATGAATGAATCCATGCAGCCAGCAATGATTAAGGATGATAGCTGTTTCACAGGAAGAAAACCTAATTGAAAATGCACAGAATACAGCCAACATACATGCATGCATATATACAATTACTCTCTGTATTCTTCTAAGGATCAAAGGTCTCTACATCCACATAAGACATATATGCATATGTCATATACCGCTAATCTTGATTCTGACCCTAAATCTAACACTAACTGTAAATGTAACTCTAACCCTAAGCCTAAATCTAACCACAACCCTAACTTTAACCTAAGCCTTAAATCATATTCTGACGCAGACCCTGACTCTAAACTTAAAGTTTTTGACTTGTACAAATTCTGCAGAAAGAGCTTTGACCACCTTTTATATTCTTTGTAGAATTTATATAAAGTGATACTGTCCAAATGGTCTTGATCCTTGGTTACCATACCTTGATGGGCAACCCTTTTAGGATCAGCATCCCACATGTATGGGATAGTTACTAAGATCCACATTTCACTATGATCATGTACTTCACAACCCCATCCCATCCCATCCCATCCTTCACTTTATTAATATTGTTATTATAACTATTAATTGAATATGCTTAAGGAGATTTATTCCTAAGACTCTGCCAAACCATTTTGTTTGCTCAGAGTGATTTTGCAAAGAGATGATTGTGGGCTTAAAAGGTACTTTGGAATTTATGTGACAGAGTAATAATTAGTAATGTTTGCTGCTGGACCTTAACCTGTTAAGCATCTTTCCTTTCTTCCTTTTTTGGCCTTTAATACCTCTGTGATATTTGCAGGTTGTTAATGTTAATACTGAATATACTGACCCCCAGCATTACATTTTTATTTTATTAACTAGACTCCTGAATGAGAAACATATTTTTACTTACACATATACATTACTGATGGAATGGGCACACGATCCCCAAAAGAATCCTAAGGCATACTAAAGTCTGAATATGTAACATATAGTCACTACTATAAACTGGCTTTGCTAAAATATTAAATATGTTCCAATACGATTTTACAAAAAAAGTTCATTTTGAAACAAAGTTCCCTTCTTGTTAGGATAATTTTCAGTATTCCATCCTGTTACATGTAACACATTCCTATGAGACCACAGTGATTTGTCAGAAAACATTGATTTCCTCCTTCTACCTCCACAGGACCTGTCCAATGGCTTCACTTCCTGCTCTCCATTGGTACATTCATTCACTGGGGAGCAATGGCCACTCACCCCTTTCCCAGCACCTCTGTACTAGGCAATGGTAGTATAGCTCATTTGTTCCTTCCCAGGAAGCCTAATCATACCACTTTTCCCTGTCAAGAGAGGGGTGGTAAACATTTTTAAGTTACAAACAGTAGCCAAAATCATCCCTTCCACAAGATGCTCACTGACTCACAATTCCTTTTGGAAGGAGGAAGTAGAAACCCATCCCTTCCACAAGATACTGGCTGATGTACAATTCCTGTTGTAAGGAGGAGTTATGCATGCTTTCTTAGATGCTTTGTCCTTTCCCAGCTCCATGGAATAGAGCTCTGTATTGAAAGGGCAAGCCAACTAATCCTTTAGAGTTGGAAGGTACATCCACCCACAGCCAAATGTTGGCAATACCAGGGGCCCAACAGCTTCATTCTGCCAAGGATGAGTGTGTTGGTGTTGATCACTCAAGCTCCCCTAATTAGTCCCTCAGGCACTCAGGCTACTTATCAAGCACAGGTCATCAGCGATATAGGTAAGGTTTCATCCTAATGTGATATGCTGCCAGGTAAAGGCTACATTTTGGTGACACCTACATTTTTCTGTGTATGTTTAAGTGAAGGTGTGTACTGTTGATACCAAAGTCCACAGTTCTTTTATTTGTATAATTGCTGGTTTTGTGCTGTCTTTAAGGTTGGGAACTTGGAGAAAGGGGAGAAAGTGAGAAAATATTGCTCCCTTTCCTTTGCTTTAAATTTGTGCAAACTCAGTGCTGCCTACATATTGGGGGTTGGGTGATGAGCACAGTCTCTCCTATAGATACACTAATCAGTTTTATCCAATGTGCTGACCTTTGATGTGTTGATGCTCTTCTGTTGTTTTAAGGTTTTGATGCTGGAGTCCTGACTTTCAGAGACACTTTATTTCATTATTTAACCAAATTTTATAGAATTCCCTCTTACAAATTTGCTAAAATAATTTCTCATGACTATTTCAGACATTTCGCCATTTATTACAGAGAGCAATGTATACCACTGAATATGTAAAACAGAGCAATTTCTAATGAAGTGTCACTTTCAAGCAGCAATACATTGACAAGTACCCCACAAAACATTGATAGCAAGCATAGGCTGTAGGAATGGTTGCAAATATTTTATGATATATTATTAGGTTAATCTCTAGTGTTATATAACTATTAATTTCCAAATTGAAAACTGCTCTGTGTTAAATGAAATACTTCTAGATAATGATGTATTTCTCCCCCAGCATCTTCTGAAAATGAGCATGCACCTCGTTGGACTTTCCCAGTAAGCAAAAGAAAAAAAGATATATAATAAATAATGTATGAAATTTGCCATTATTTCATGAGAGATCAGCTTCAAGAGCAGTACATTGACGATAACACCAAAGAATATTGATAATAAGCCAAGTTATTATTACATTTTTCCTCATGCTTGCCTTTTACATGGGCCAACTGTCCTATTATGTCATTATAATGGACCTTTGCTATTTTAGCACTTGAACATCTGTTTGACATTGTTTAACTTGAATTTCACAGCTATGCAAAGCTTTTTGAAGCAGAAATAAAATGTGTGTTCTTCTGTGGCTGATGAAGCCCTTCCTCCATTTTAGGTAGGGGCTTAAATTTAATGCATTACTTTTACTAGTGTCACTAACCATGAGGCTGCCATTCTTCAAGGAAGAGAAAATCTATGTGCCATATCCAACATTTAATTTAGCCAGCTGTGCATCATCACAGAGCTGATGAATACACTAGTGTAAATAAACTAGTAAACATCTTTCTGTGTACTTCTTTAAAGCACTTGTGTAGCAACAGTGGGTTCACCTTTGTCTTTTTCTTGTGAGTGTGTGCATGTGCGTGAGTGCTCACTCATTGAGGTACATACATGGGGGGAATAGTAAGCCAGGTGCTTTGGCCTTAACCTATACAGTCAAGCCCCTATTAATTACTTCTTTTAGTGTCATTTATTTTTATTTCGATAAGCCTTTAATGCTCACTCTTGAAAGCTCTTTTCATTTATTTAATCACTGACCATTTAATCTAATTCTGTTCATTTCATGTGAATTGAGTGAACTGAACTTGAGTGACATTAATTATAACTTACCATGGAGATTGAAGACCTTGGAAATAAGTATAATCATCAGGGAATGCTGGGGTCACAGTCCCCTGCATGGGAGGTGGGATGAGTTTCACCTCCATATTAAAACTTCTATTAGTTTCGTCCCACTTGACTTGAGTGAGCAGACTTTGTTTTGGTGGTTTACAAACAACAGTACCGTATCCACCTGTAGTCATTATTAAGGATAAGCCCTTTTTTTTTTAATTGGTCATCTGCAGTGTCAAGCAATGACATAGGTTCACAGGTTCATAGGTGTGAAGTGCCCTGGCATTGTGCCACCCTACGTTAGTTCTGACTGCCTCTATCAAGCAAAGACACTGGAGTGATCCCCGGGGTGAACTTTCTATTTCCCATCCACTCATCAAGATTTCTCTTGAAGAGGGCCAGTGAGGTTCTCTGCTTGACATGTATGGGAAGTCTATTCCAGAGCATGGGCAGTCTCTGGGTTATGGACCTGTCCCTCCAGCATGTTATGTTGATTGTGGTAATAAAATTGAGGTCTCTGGAGCATGTGGTGTGGAAGGATTGGGATTTCTTTAGATGTAGCATTTCTAACAGAGTTGGGTCAGACATGGCTTTGTAAGTCAAGCAGAGATTGCCTCTTAGTAGATGATGTGAAACAGAGAATAGCTGGAGTTTTGGTCTGTCTGTGTAGGACATGTGTTTAAGGCATAGGATCCTCTTCATGAGGTACTTTTGTAGCCTTTCCAGCTGTTGCATGTGTCTACTGAGGTGCATGCCAAATGGAGCATTATATTCGAAGACTGGCCTAATGAGGGAAAAGTAGAGAGAGATGATGACCTCTTTCTTCCTGGATGCAAAACCCCTGGTAATGAGATGTACCACATAGAAGGACTTTCTGACCACAGTGCCAATGTGGTGGTCAAAAGAGAGGTTGCTGTAAACCTGTGTCCCTAGATCTCTTATAATGCATTCAGTGTTCAGTGGGCTCCCATCAATGTGGTAGTTTGTGGGAACTGAGTTTTTCCCAAAGGGGATGATGACACATTTAAAAAAAAGAAGTAAACTGGAGATGTTTGCTTTAGTTTTTGTTCTCATTTGATTAATGTGCCTAAACAGAGTGGCTACTTAGTGATGTTCACTTTAAATTTCATGGCTATCAGTTTTTACCATGTCTTTAATTGTATTTAATTGAATTATTACTTATTATATATATGGGAGTGTGTTTTCATTAAATCTTTGTACTCATTGAAGGCTGTTGTGGCTGAGGCACTAAGACGATTACTTTCTAATAAATTCTAATAAATTTTATCATTGTGGAATCCGTGTTGTTTTTTTGAGTTATTTACAGTTCATCTTGGACATTTTGCTGGTTGTTTTTGGATTTATGGATTCGGATTCCTTGCTGAACATTCCCAGGGTCTTTCGGGAAGACTCTAATATTATTAGTAATGTTACCGCTACCCCTCCGGTTCCTGGTGGTTCGGGAATTCTAGGTGCATCGGGTATGGTTTTGCAGAAAACTATGGATAATTTCATTATCCATGGCTCATCAGTTCCTGTTCCTCTAGCTGTTTCTCATGTTCCCAATGTAATGACTGTTTCATCTGGTGCCCAAGCTCCAATGGTTTCGACCCAACCTACTGGTATTATTGGGGTACCAAAAAGTGCTCAACCCCTATCTAATGGTGAGTCTACCTCCGCTGATTGTACCTATAAATTTATGGAAGATAGAAAGCAGAGATATCATAATCCATTCAGGGCTATTGGTGGTAATTGTTTTGGTCTATTTTCCCAAGAAATACAAGATAATGTGGACAGTTTCGAAAAATTAATTTTTCGAGAAAATCGTTGCCATTTCAATCTCTTGGGACTTATTAGATTCACAGAATTAAATATTGCTCCTCGAGGGTTAAGGGCTTTTAAAAGCCCAGCAACTCCCTTTGATATCTCAGATACTAATGATTTAATGTTTAAAGATCATTGGTTGGCTACGGCACATACTTGCACTATGGAATGGGTCAACATTTTAGTAGAAAGGGAGAAACTATTGCACACGAAACTCAAAAATGAACTGCATGAGATACACTTAAAGTTATCATGTCAAGTAGGGGATTCTAAAATTAATGACATTTTCAAACGTTTCAAAGAGAAACTAAATAAATATGAAAATGAACAAGTGCATCTCAAATCAAATAAAATTAAACAAGATATTCGTGACTACGGAAATGGGCGGGCCTTCCTTTGGAGAAATAAACAAAGTTTCTGTTTAGGACAAATGGGGAAAAGAAACAATAAAAGACAATTGTCTGTTTCCTTCGCTTCTTCTGATGGTTTAGGCTTCACTACTGATTCAGAGGGTGAAATACACGACTTTCCACCACTACCTAATGCACAAGAACCTGAAGCCCATCAACAACGTTTTTGTCAGAATGAAGAAAATATTAAAAGAGGAAACAAGAAAAAAGGAACTGGTTTCAATTCTCCGGCGCGTGAGGGACAATCTAAACAAACCTTCAAACGAGGTAGACGGAACTGATAGAAATAATATTAACATTGTTTCTACATCTGTTAATGTATCTAATGTAGTTAACTTATCTGGTTCTGCTTTAACTGATGAAGAGATATCTGTTCTTCAGTTGGGTTTGAAATCCGTGCCCACAGTTACACCTAGGATCTATTTAATTAAACAAGAGATTTTTAAACTTGTTAGAAAATTGCATTTGAAGTGTTTTTTTGCAAAAAGGGATGAGCGAGTAAATAGACATGATTGTGAACATAGTCTTGAAACTGATAGTAATGATGATAGTTTCTTTTCCTGTTTATCTGATGATTTTAATTTGTTTACTTCTCCTAATGCGTATTCACTGTTAAATACTACAGGTATTGATTTTCACAGTAAATTTATACCCCCTATACTAACAGTACAATCATTCAATTTTCAGAAATGGTTTATTTTTCTGTACAATAACTTGTTAATAAATGTCACAGAAGTTCTTGGTGTTATAACATGACTAAAAATGAATGGTCTGCAATAAAAAGTCTTATGAACAGAAATGATCTAATTGTTAAACCTTCTGATAAAGGTAACAAGATTGTAGTGCTTCACTACACCCAATATTATAATATGTGTATGCAACATTTGAATGATGTTTCAACTTATGAAATATGTGAAGTTGCAACATATTTGAATGCTATGAAATAATTTATTTTATTAATTGAGAAGGGTGTACAGCTTGGTTATTTCTCTAAAACAGATCTTGATACTAAATTTAATGTGGAGAACTGCCAATTAGCTACTTTCTATTGTCTTCCCAAACTTCATAAAAACTCAATGAATCCTCCTGGACATCCTATCGTTTCTGCTAACTATTTTCTTCAGAACATCGGTATTGTTATACATGGCTATCTGTTGTCTTTTGTGGAAAAAATTGATTCATACATCAAAGATTCTTTTGATTTTATTGAAACGATATCTCAAATATCATGGACAGAAAACATGTTTTGGGTTAGTTTGGATGTAGTTAGTTTATATACAAATATTAGCCATAATGATGGAATACAAGCGTTGTATTATTTTTTGGGAGATAGTCCTACTTCACATTATATTATTGATTTAACTCATTTTTGTTTATTGAACATTTTTTTTAGTTTTAATGAAGAGATTTATCATCAGTTAAGGGGGATGGCTATGGGGGCACCTTTTGCCCCTATGTATGCCAACCTGTTTATGGCTAAATTTGAGTTGGAATATATCTATACTAACACATTTGTGCAACAAAATGTTTTGTTTTACTTTTGTTATATTGATGATTTGATTTTTTTGTGCAAGGGGGGGCTAAATTCAGTGCCTGCCTTTGTTTCAGAAATAAATGATAACATATATAATATTAAATTTGATGGTTTACAGTTTGGAATTAAGGTTAATTTTTAGATATTTGTTTATCAGGAGAGAAGGATGGACTTATCTCTACTACTGTTCATCGAAAATTTGTGGATGGTAACCAATATTTATTTGGGACTAGTTGCCATCTGCCCCATATGTTGAAATCTTTACCCTATGGGGAAATTATTCGGCTATCTAGGCTTCATAATGATGGCCCTGATCTGGAGAAACAAATTAATAAGTCAACAAACATGTTTCTACAGAGGGGTTATAGTAAAAATTTGATTTGTGAATCAATTGATAAATTAATAAAATCAAATTTAGATGGGGAAGTTAACAGCAGAAATGAAAATATAGAAGTTAGGAATGTTAACTTTAGGACTACTATAACCAGGAGGATAACTAAAGAACAACAAAAAATATTTTTTGTTACTACTTTTAACTTTTTAAGTGCTGAAATTTGGGATCTTATTAAATATTATTGGAAATTTTGTTACAAGATGAATTTGTATATAACCTTATTCCTGATGTTCCCCATATAGTTTATAAGATAGGACAAAATTTAGGGGATAAATTGGTTAAAGCATATTATGTTTCCCCAGCAATGAGACTTGGTCTCTCATTATCTATTTGTGGGACTATACCATGCCATAATTGTAATGTGTGTCCCTACATTAGACTAAATTTCTCTAGAATTAATGGGAAAACATTTAGACCACATAGTTGTTTTTCTTGTTATACATTGGGTGTGATCTATTGTCTCAAGTGTCCCTGTGACCTATTTTATATCGGGGAAACAAAAAGAAAATTCAAAATTAGGTTGCAGGAACATATTCGGGACATTAAAAGGGGAACTTTGGAAAGCCCTCTGGCACTGCACTTTATGGAAAAGCATAGCAGTAATGCTAATTTATTACAAGCTACCATTCTAGAACAAGTCTTTATTAAGAAGGGGGATAAGAGATTACTTAAAACATTTTACTTTATAAGGAAACTGTTTTTATATTAAAATTTAATACATTATCACCAATGGGTTTAAATAAAGAAGTAAACTGGAGATGTTTGCTTTAGTTTTTGTTCTCATTTAATTAATGTGCCTAAACGGAGTGGCTACTTAGTGATGTTCACTTTAAATTTCATGACTATCAGTTTTACCATGTCTTTAATTGCATTTAATTGAATGATTACTCATTATATATATGGGAGTGTGTTTTCATTAAATCTTTGTACTCGTTGAAGGCTGTTGTGGCCGAGGCGCTAAGACTATTACATTCTAATAAATTTTATCAGTGTGGAATCCGTGTTGTTTTTTGATGATGACACATTTTTTGGCATTAAGCTTAAGGCCATGGTTTTGACACCAGTCATTGGTCTCAGTGAGGCCTTTCTGTAGGATGGCTACATCACTTGGGGAGTTAATAATGGCTCCCAGCTTGCAGTCATCTGCTAACTTGGTCAGCCAGAGTCCCTCCATGTTGGCATGGACTTCTGAGAAGTAGATATCAAACAGGAGAGAACCCAGGACCAATCCCTGTGGGACTCCACTCATGACTGGTCAACAGTCTGATTTAGAGTCTGCTACTTTCACACTGTGGGTTCTATCTGTGAGCCAATTTGCAACCCAACTGATGATATAGGGGTCAATGCCTAGTTTGGTGAGTTTATCAATAATTCCTGAGTGGAGAATGGTATCAAAGGCCTTGGCCATATTGAGGTAGGCTGTATGAACTGCCTTGCCCTCATCCACAGCTCTGGTGACTGACTCAAAGAAGTCAACCAGGTTGAGCAGGCATGATTTACTTTTCACAAAACCAAACTGCGTGGGATCTAGAGTTTGGATATTCCCGAGATCCTTGTTAATTAGGTCCATGATGATGCGCTCCATAGCCTTACATATCAGACCCATCAGGCTAATGCAGCAATAATTCTCAGGGTTTGTAGTTGTTCCCCATTTATGGAGAGAGATGACTGTAGAAGTGCGCCATTCGGTAGGGACAAAGTCTGAGGAGAGGCTGTGACTGAACAGGGCACACAGATTTGGTGCCAGTTCACTCTGTAGTTCATGTAGAACACATCCAGGGATATTGTCAGGTCCCATAGAAGCTGTATTCTTGGCCTTGGACAATGCAGCTTTAACCTGTGCTGCAGTAGTGCTGGGTGCCTAGCATTCCTCCAGTATTGTGATTGGTCCTTTAGGGGGCGAGAGAGGGGTAAAGTTGGCACTGAATCTGTCAGCGAGTATGTTGGCAATATCTGTTGGCTCAGTATAGAAGGTACCATTGTGCAGTAACTCAGAGCAAACCTGGGTATTGCCATGGAGATTCTTGATATAACTATAGAAGACTTTGTGGTTGTTTTTAGTGCCTGATGCAATTCTGCCGTCAAAGCTGGCTTTAGAGGTTTTGATGAGGGATCTCAACTTTTTGTTGAGGCTAATAAGTGAGTTTTTTCCAATCTTGGGATTTCACCTTTTTCTCCAACAGTTTCTTCCTTCGGTTGTAGAGTTTATTAATGGCAGGGGACCCCCAGGTTGGCTTCCTTTTTTTTGGAGGAGAGTGTCTTGGTTCTGTTGGATATGGTTAGTTCCATGTATTTATGTACATGTTTGTACAGTGCATTGGTGTATGATTCGCCAGTCATGCATCTATTTTCCATTGACATGGATGCTGTGAAGTTAGCCACCTCTGTTTTTAATAGCCCAAAGACAGCTTTGCAGAAGTTTTTCATCATGGTTAACTTTGTGGGGGGTGTGGGTGAGATGTGGATTTCTATGGTGATTAGTTGGTGGTCAGATCTAACCAGGGAGGAATTGACTATTGGTGTAGAGCAATGTTTGCCCATGTTAGTAATAACCAGGTCAAGGATGTTTCTTCCTCTAGTATGGGTAAGAATGACCTGGTCCAGGGCATTGGAATTGATGAATTCCAGGAAGCGTTGGACCAGTGCATTGGTGCATGAGTAGTTTTCCCAGTTGATGGAGGGGTAGTTAAAGTCAGCTTGTATAAGAGTGTTGGGTTGGATCCTAATAGTTTACAGGGTGCTTAGGAATGTGGAGTGAGAGTCTTGGGACATGCCTGGGGACCTATAGCAGGCTATGACCTGAATCGCCATCTTACCCACTGTTAGTTGTACCTGAAGTATCTCAGATTTGTTATGTTGGGTTACTAGTCTGGAGGTGTATATATCCTTTATGAATATGGGGACACCACCACCTTTGGTGCTTCGGTCCATGTTCTGAGGCCGAAAGGTGTGGAATGAGTTATAGCCTGGTAATGCAGGGGTGCTTTCTGCTGCTTTAAACTAGGTCTCTGTTACAGCACAAATGTTGATGTTCTCCATTTTGAAGAGTGCTTTGAGCAAGTGAGTCTTGAGATTTAGACTTCTAGCATTGAGCAGCATGACCCTCAGATTGCATTTATTTATAGCTATTATGGTGGTAATTTGGTCTTTGGAACATTGCCTAAAAAAGGCACTATAGGGGTGGCAAGAGCCTTAGCCAGTATCCGGAAACTCAGGGGTGACAGATGCAGGCCATCTCTGGCAGGGGTCTATATTAGATCAGCGAATGCCTAAACAAGCGAGTGCTGATTGATCTACCTTACTTAAGCGAATGTTCAAAATATCGAAGCAACAGAAACCCAAATTTTTCCCTAGGGAAAGAATTTGGTTGGCCGTTTCTGTTGCTTTGGTATTTTTAGTGCTGTGGTGGAAAGTTAGTGGTTGGATTCAGGTAAGTGTGCGATTATGTGGATGTGAGTGTTAGGGTGGATTAGGTGAGTTAGGGTTAGGGCGCAGGTTAGGTATGTGTGCGATTGTGTGGATGTGAGGGTTAGGGTAGGTTTAGGTGAGTTAGGGTTAGGGAGCGGGTGAGGTGAGTGTGTGATAGTGAAGGACCTTAGGGTTAGGGTTGGGTTAAGGTAAGTGGTAGTGGTGTGTGCATAGTTTAGTGTAGGGTTAGGTGTCAGATTTTAGATGTATGTGTGTGGATTTCTGTTTGTTTGGTGTGCTTGTGTTGTGTGTATGTGTTTTGAATCAGCAATTTTTTTTCCCTAGGAAAAAAAATCGCTGATCTGACAGTTCGAGATTGTAAGCTTTCGCTTACATAAGGTCGATCAATCAGCGTTTGCTTTTTTAAGCATTCGCTGATCTAATATAGACCCCCTGGCAAAGCATCAAGGTGTGTCAATCATGTCATCCCAAGTAGACAGATACTGGATCCCCTTAGAATGACAACAGAAACTTAGCCAATTATTGAAGTCAATCACTTTCTGCTTGTACTGCTGTATCATTCTGGGTGACAGTAGGATGCTGCTCAGGGCTAGGGTCATACCTGCCTGGGCACATAATACGAGAGCTCCACCATGTCTCTTTTCATGTAGTCCAGGGAGGTGCATCTCAGGTCATTCATACCCACATGGACAGTTACAGCCATACTTGTTGTGGAGTGACCTGAGTGCGTGTGTTATTTGTCGGTTTCTGGCACCTGATAGACAGCTGACTGTTACCTTCTCCTTATTCAACCTAGTGAGTGGGACATCAGTGTGCTTCACTATCGAGCCACCTATGATTAGTGTATTGGGCAAGCTGTTTTGCCTTAGGGGCTTAGGTTGAGGGGCACATTGTCTAGGTGAGCTATATGTCTTGTGGTTTGTGCTGTGTTGTGGTGGTCGAGTGCATTTCTGCCTTTTAGGTCTCTGCTGTTTGGGTAGATTTCTATCTAGAGCCTTTGTGAAGTTGTGTGTGTGGTTTGTGTTTTTATGTGAGTACTGTGATGGTGGATGTTCTGGAGGGCTATGTGTTGCATGTGGTGTGGTGCAGGTGTTGATCTTCTCCTTTTGACTAACTATTCTGGTCTTGGCTTGAGAGTGCATGGCTTCCAATTTGGATAAATAAGTGCATCTCTCACAAGTCTAAGTGTTGGGAGGTAAGAGAAGAGGGTTGTCTGTGTACATGAGGCAGTTGCTACACTGCTTAAAAATGCCCAAGTTCACCTGGTTAATTGGAGAAAGCACAGGGAACTGACCTTTAGACATGCCAGGAGGGATGGTCATTATTACTAAGTACTGGAGCTGTTTCCTTATATATTCCTTTTACAGGATAAATGTCACTCAAGGTGTCTGAGTCTGTACAGAGCACTGCCAAACACTTGAGGAGAAACTAATACGTAGACCCTGAAAATTTAAGGATGAAGTATTTAGGCAGATATTCTGAACTTGGAAAGAAATCAAGCAGTACGTACTGAAAAATAAAGAATTAGCTTGTCAAGCATGATGAAAAGAGGGAAGTCACATGAATGGCTACTGCCTGGCTACTAAATACTGGTCTCAGCACAGCTTCATTCTGTTGGGATACAATACTCCTTTGCTTCTTCTCTCACCAGAAGCAAATTATTAGCACCAATCCCAAGAAGAGAAGCAGGCCACGGCCTGTTTGGTGATCCACAGTCTTGTCCAAGATGATGTAAGGGTCTGCAGGCTTGTAGCCTTTTTCTGGTAGATGCCTCGAATAGCAAACAGACCAATCAGGTACATTAAGCACAGACACTCACTCTAAAACCAGAAAGAGTGAGGAATAAATGCACTCTGTTCCTACTCTCACCAGGATTAGAATATAAGTACAGATTCCAAGCTGTAACCTATAAAGCAGTTATTACGCTTTCTGGTAATCAGTAGTCTCCAGGAAATAATGTAACTGCACTCCTTCTCTCACCAGGAAAAAACAGAAGCACTAATCCCAAGATGACTGCTGAGAGGCAGAATGTGGGTTCTCCAATAACTGGTGGTCTTGCAATAGATGTTTAAAGGTAAGATGAAAAAATGGTTTATCCTAAACACTGCAGTGTGCACTAGAGGAGTTAGATGTGAAAATAGGTAACTTAGGTTTTACCTGTCTAAAAAGTAAAGTTTTAGTGGGGAGTCACTATTTTTAAAACAGCAGGATAGATTGAAAGGGGTGGTCACTTTTGTATTCTGGTACTATGGAATACAGTAGGATGGCCAATACATTTAAATAGTTGAAGGGGAGTGATTTCATAAAATGATAATTTTGTGCTTACTCACACCAGCCAGTAAAAGCAAAGAGAAAATGAGATATATGGTCAAATTAACATAAGAGGCAGGCAACTAGAAAGACAGTGGTGTTTAAGAACACAACAGTAACCGGGTGATGGGGTTGAGAACATTTTCTGTCTGACTCACAATAGACAGAGCTGTGGTCTCTTTTCAAGTTTTAATATGCAGTTAAAAGCAGAATACAAGTAAAACATAGTGTCGAGAAAACAAATCACAGTATACAAAATAGAAAAAGGCAATAAGTAATACAAAATACAACAAATAAAAAGCAAACTAACCTTTCCCTTACAGTAAACTGTGCTAAGCTCTACTGAATTCTCCAATTATAGGCCAATAGCTATACTCTCTCCACTTGCAAAGATTATGGAAAAATGTATTCATAGACAACTCATGCACCACCTAATCCAGAATCACCTTATGGCAGACACTCAGCATGGCTTCCGTCCTCATCACAGCACTACTTCAGCCCTCCTAGCCTTTACCAACACCATAAACCATAATCGCAACAATAATTATATATCCTCAGCCCTCTTCCTGGATCTTTCCAAGGCATTCGCTATGGTTGATCACCAACTTTAAATCCACACCCTGCAAACATTCTGTCTAGATACTAGAGCCCTTCAATGGTTTCAATCCTACCTGAATGGTCGACAGCAGGCTGTCCTCTGGCAGAACAAACTCTCTAACCTTCTACCTAACACCCTTGGAGTACCACAAGGCTCTATACTAGGGCCCTTGGTGTTCTCCATCTTCATTAACAACCTTTATACTGTCATCCCAAAAGTAATCTCCAGCAAAGTTATGGTCAGCTACCCAGACCACCTTTAATACAATAGAAAACTGGCTTTCTGAACATCGTCTGATCCTAAATCCCCAAAAAACTAAAATGCTGTTATTTTCACTAACATGTAGGTCTACCGCTTTCACCTTTACCATAAATTCAAATGATGGCACAATAATCTCCCCTGACCCCTCTACAAAACTATTAGGTGTCATCATAGACAATAATCTAAAATTTGACCTACATGTTAACCAAACTATCAAAACCATCAATAAAAAACTAGGGTCACTTTACAGAATAAAAGCCTTCCTAACCCCTCCAGCTAAAATTGCCATAGCTCGCTCTCACCTTCTTTCAACCCTTCAATATTCATCCCCTCTACTCTTGAATTTAAAAAAGACTGTCCTTAACAAACTCTCAATTTGCTACAACCACATTGCCAGATTTGCCACTGGGCTGCCTTTTAGGACACATCATTGCATCGATCTAAATCAGCTTGGGTGGCTTGAACTTCCCAGCCTAATCCAGTATAACCAACTGATTATGGCCTATAAAATCCTCTATAATCCAGACAATACTCCTGCACTTAAAAATATTATCACCCCCTATAACAATCCTAGACCGCTTCGATCCTCTAACAAACTACTAATTCAGACTAGCAAAATTAATAACACAGCCGGTGACTCTATCTTTGCAAACTCTGTAAGTAGATCCTGGAACTCTCTTCCAGCTGATATTACCTTACTTTCCACCTTAGGTCAATTTAAAACTAGACCCAAACAACATTTGTCACTTAACTGGCTATGTCAATGTATCAAGCCTGGCTAACTCTCTCTAGAATGTGTAAAAAAATCTGTTAACCAGTTTACTGTGTAATTTAATTTAATCCTGACTTGCGCTCAGGATTAACTCTAATCTGTGGAACTTGTTTAACTTGCTTACTTATGTAATCTCTGTAAATAGTGTGTTTGTAATATGCAATGCTGGTATTATGTAATGCTGTATCTGCTTACCCTTGGAGCTTTTCTCCCCGGGCATCCGCTGAAAATGGACATGGATCCAGTTGGACTATCCCGGTCAACAAATGTAAAATAAAAAAAAAAATTAAAAAATAATAAAATAAAAAATAAATAAACTGTAGCAGAGTCTGGGTGCACCTTTCCAGTAAAGCCCTGAATTTTTTTATTTTACCCCTTAAATAGAAGGTTTAGTTCCTAGCTCCACTCCCTCAGTTCACAGATGATTAACCTTAACTGACCTGGTCTAACGTATGTGTGACTTCTTAACTGAGCTGTTCTAATTTCTGTCTGACTCACAAGAAACAGAGCTGTGGTCTCTTTTCAAGTTTTAATATGCAGTTAAAAGCAGAATACAAGTAAAACACAGTGTAAAGAAAATAAATCACAGTATAAAAAATAGAAAAGGCAATAAGTAATACAAAATACAACAAATGGAAAGCAAACTAACCTTTCCCTCACAGTACTCTGTAGCAGAGTTTGGGTGAGCCTTTTCAGTAAAGCACATGGGCAGCTTTATGAAATTGTCTGACTCACAAGTGACAGAGCTGTGGTCTCTTTTCAAGTTGTAATATGCAGTTAAAAGCAGAATACAAGTAAAACACAGTGTAAAGAAAACAAACCACAGTATACAAAATAGAAAAGGGCAATAAGTAATACAAAAATACAACAACTAAAAAGCAAACTAACCTTTCCCTCGCACCAAACTGTAGCAGAGTCTGGGTGAGCCTTTCCAGTAAAGCTCTGAAGTGTTTTATTTTACCCCTTAAATAGAAGGTTTAGTTCCTAGCTCCACTCCATCAGTTCACAGATGATTAGCCTTAACTGACCTGGTCTAACTTATGTGTGACTCCTTAATTGACCTGTTCTAATTTCTGTCTGACTCAAAAGAGACAGAGCTGTCGTCTCTTTTCAAGTTTTAATATGCAGTTAAAAGCAGAATACAAGTAAAACACAGTGTAAAGAAAAATCACAGTATCAAAATAGAAAAAGGCAACAAGTAATACAAAATACAACAAATAAAAAGCAAACTAACCTTTTCCTCACAGTACTCTGTAGCAGAGTCTGGGTGAGCCTTTTCAGTAAAGCACATGGGCAGCCTTATGAAGTTGTTTAAGTTAAAATGGCTCTGCCTCTTTTCAGGAGAAAGCATCAGGGGGTTCCTGATTCAATTAAAGGGTTTAGACTTCCCCCTGGATTTACTAAACTTCCGTGCAGGACTAATCTAGTCCTGCACAGAAGCAGCAGTTTAAGAGGAGGACAACAGCAAGCCATACATGTTAATGAAGTCACACTGCCTGAACTCCTAATGCTACACAGAGCATGGACGAGTGCAGGGGATGTGTCTGAGAGCAGAGCTCTCAGAATAAACAAACCCCTGCAAAATAGAACAGAGGAATGTGTAAATAAATGAGCAAGACTGCTCACAAAAGTCCGCATATCCCCACCAACAGTCCCCATGTGTTCAACATCAACATTACAGTGAAATAAAATGAAGAAACCCTATTATTTATTTTTTTTAAACCCCAAGTACAGCTAACCATAGGTGCGTGGGTTTGCCCATCGCTTAGCTACAGTTAAAGCAGCTGAAAAGGCTGAAGAGTATAACAAGGAATATATATGCAAATGAAGCAGCACAGCAATAGTGTAGTGGTTAGAACATCTGTCTAATGAGTAGGCATTCCCAGTTTGAGTCCCCCTTCAGCACATATCATTTTCCATGTGAAATCTGTATATGAACATAATTTTACATAATTTTGCCGTATAACCTACATAATAACATTTAAATGTGAATGGGAGTACTGCATGAAATGCACATATGAAGTGTCAGTGTCATAATGAATAAGGCACTAGTAAGCAGCTTTAAGCACAAATAAGCAGTAGTAAGCATATATAAGCACTAGTAAGCATATTTAAGTGTATTTGTGTGGGGGTAAGCATTGCCTACACAGATTAAGCAAAGAAGAAGCTAACTGAGTTTAAGAACTGTAACCGGAGGTTAGCAGTGCTTACCGTCATGCAACCCCATGCAAACCCACTTACAACTGCTGTAAAGTGCCTTAATCACTCCGGATCCAGTAGCCCATGTTCTTCCCAGCAACAAAATAAACTGCCTCTGCAAGGCTCAAACTCAGGACCCTGTACACTATAGTCGCAGTAGTTAACCCCTAAGCCATCATAGCAATAGATATGAATGAGGTATCAGCAAACTAATCCTCACCACAGGAAAATCAAACCAAACATGTGAACTCAATCTATGTACAGTGTGATGTTGGATAACCTGCCATAGAACATAATTATGTAAACTAGAGTACTGCAGTACGCATAGATTTGAGGTGTTATTGTAATAAAGTGTAGAAGTCCCCAGGTCTCCATACAGTGTATGTACACATTTATCACGGATACCAGACACATATATAACCTGTAATGAAGAATAAATCATTGCCAAATGGCAAATATAGTGATAATCAACTATGAAGCAATGCTAACCGCAGCACAGCTCATGTTAGTAAGTGTAAGCAATGTGTAGGGGAGCCAATTCAATCTGCTAAGTGGTATAACTCTTTAAACAGTGCCAACCTTAGGTAAGCAGGTGTACCCATAGCTTAGCCTTTTCAAAACTGGCCAATCACAGCAAAGTGCTGGAAACTGGTTGTATTTATACCCCACAGGTGGGAATATGTTTCATAACTGGTTGTAGCTTCCTACTGCAGGCAGAATGGCTGGTGTGGGTAAAGGCACTCGATTCAGAGCGCAGCGCTGGGGCATCCAGGAGTCAAAATTCACGGTATGGCTCCTGGTAAAACACCATGATCAGAGACTACTGCAGGACCAGTACCAGGGCTTGCAGTACAAAACGGAGGTCTGGCACAGCCTCGCCCGTGACCTCACCAGTGCCACAGGTATCCCCCGGACTGGTGAGTAGGTCAGGCACCACCATGCTGACCTGAAGCAGCAGAGGGGGGATGTCCTGGAACAGTGGATCCAGGAGTGACGGCAGATGGCCAATGCCCAAGTACTGAGTAAGTACACATTCTACTAAGTAGTAAATAATTGTCTAGCTTGTGTATACTATGGATAGGTATGGCTAAATATCAATGCATTTTTCTGACAGCTGCAGATGAGCAGGCTGCGAGCCAGCAAGCCCATGATGCTAGACTGCAAAGGCTGCGTCGCGAGGCAGGTTAGTAATCAGTCTGCATTTACTGTCATAACAAAGAATATAAGAGCCTTAGAAAGTGTTGTACAGGTAGAAATAAATGTGTTAATAGTCTGTGAATAAAGGTTTACTCTTCTCTCATATGTTTGTGATCTGTTCCATACTATAAATAGTACTGCTGTATTTTAAGCAGTGTCACCCACACCGTGGTATGCAGATAAAATGGGTCTGAAGTCCTGCATAACAATGTTGTAAGTGCCAAGAGGTCCGTCATATCGTACAAATTAGGGAGACTTAGATAGAAAACAGTCAAAAGCTTTACATCAGTTCCCTGATAGCACAATGTACTGTGATATTAGCAATAATTTTTTGTCACACACAGCAGGTGTTCGACTCCTGGGAGTGCTACTAAGTTGTATGCATAATCATACCCCAAAACTGTACAGACTGTGATACAATGTTCAGATAGAAAGCTGTATGCATAATTACACCCACCAACTGTACAGAATTTGCTTGAATGTTCAACTCGTAAGTTGTATGCATATTTATACCCAACAACTGTTCCAAACTGTCCAGCATGTCCAGATAAATGTCCCATATCACAAGCTTGGTACCCTGTTCCCCTGAAAATTCAGTGTGATGATGCAAGAAAAGTAGGCAGCCGTCAATGACATATAACTGATAGTCAAACGTGTATATAGTCAGAGAATGTATATGAAAACAAACCTGTCATTCTAGCACCTCACCCAAAGTGTATGACAGCAATTCTCAACATATGTTGCATTAACACTACGTACTAATCTGAAAAAGAAACAGTGCCCTCCAAAGCAGACAAGCAAGCAACCTGCACCCCCAAACACAAGCCAAACAACACATAATTCACCTCAGCAGTGTGCCTCACAACAGCCCTTAAGGCAAAACACCATACCTAACACGCTAGTAATAGGAGACTGTATAGTAAGGCACACGGATGTTCCACTCACCAGGCTGAACAAAGAGAAGGTTACTGTCAGCTGCCTGTCGGGTGCTCGGATCCACCACATAACACAGGCACTTAGGTCACTCCAGAACAAGTACAAGTATGATGCTGTCATTGTACATGTTGGTGTGAATGATCTAAGACGTACCTCCCTGGACCTCATGAAAAGAGACATTGAGGAGCTCTCTGATCATGTAGCCCAAGCTGGTATGACCCTGACCTTGAGTAGCATACTACCTTCACCTAGAATGATACCACAATACAAAGACAAAATGATCAATTTCAACAATTGGCTAAGCTTCTGGTGTCATTCTAAGGGGATCCAGTGTCTGTCTGCCTGGGATGACATGATAGACAAGCCTCGCTGTTTTGCCAGAGATGGGTTGCACCTGTCACCCCTAGGTTTTCGAATACTGGCCAAGGCTCTTGCCATCCCCATAGTGCCTTTTTTAGGCAAGGCTCAAAGGACAAACCAACCACCATAACCAGCACAGGTAACCAAAAACTAAGGGTAATGCTACTCAACGCCAGAAGTCTCAACCTCAAAATGCACACACTCGAGGCTCTCCTCAGCATGGTGACAGAAACCTGGTTCAAGGCTCAAGAGAGCACCCCAGCACTGCCAGGTTACAATTATATATATATATATATATATATATATATATATATATATATATATATATATATATATAGAGAGAGAGAGAGATAGATACATAGATAAACATATATAGGTATATACGGACATACATTTGTAGATAATGGGGAAATAAAACAAATATGTCCTCATGCAATGTTAATGAGGTTTGAGAGGCCCCACACAATATACATTTGGTACAAATAGGTATACCCCCCCAGTGAAGCAAGATCCCCCTATAATACAATATCAAGTGTTGCAGATCCCATAACCAGGACCAGACATAACATGGCCATCCCTAGGATACATATACACAGACACATATATGCAGATACAGGTATATATACATATATATATATATATATATATATATATATATATATACACATACATATATATAGATATATATGTAAATATACATATGTAGTATGTGCACACAATACAGAGCAGCCAGTATTCCTGCAATCACCACCTTACCAACTGGAAACTGTATGAGCCACCCATATGAATGACATTCATAGTCTGATACATATACCCACAGAGATATAAAAGGGTATAACAACACACACAGGTGTGCATAAATGAATGTGAAAGCTTTATATGTGTACTATGACAGTTGTATATGACATGTCATATAGCTGTTTAAATACTGACATCAATATGAGCAGTGTAATGCAACTGTGAAACAGTTATACTAAGACAGTAGTCTCTGAAAGGTTGACATATATTGCTGTCCAGGCCGAGGTCTTTAAGTAGTACATTAGTAATGACAGACTGGGCCACAGCATACCAGACAATCAACAGTACATAATACAGATGTATAGGTCAGCAGCCTCTATCTACACTCTGTACACAATCCCTAGGGGGGCCAGACCCCAGTTGACACAATGGGATATATCGTTACATAACAAGGCATACCTGACACCATCACAATCACAATGACAAACAGAACATCCCATATGGCAGGAGGCAGTAGGTTTGCATTTACCCAAAGTGGATTGTATGGTAAAGTACATCCAGATACCTTAAGGCAGCCTATCCCAGATACCCACACATGTTGTAACAGCCTGGGTTAGTCATGGCACACACACCCCTACACTCACTAATACTGGGCCGTATACCAGTGTTACATACACTGGCCTCTGGAGTGCAATAGGGCACATATGTTTTGTGTAGGTGAAACCCACACATATATGGCCCCAACCCCCCAGTATGTGTGGTGGACACAACAGCAGTGGAGTGATGGCAGGAATGACAGCATGATTACACACAGCCCACTACATACAACCCCTGACAGCATGTCATATGTGCAAAACCAGGTATGTAGGTGGAGGACAGAGGCTGGAACACAGGCACATATGTGTAAAACTGTTGTCATACAGTAAGCAAGATATGTATATGTGTACATATCTATATGGATATATGTATACTTATTTATACATATATGTTCACCATATGTCCTGCACATGAAGTGGAGCCCTACCTCAGCCCCAATAGTCCCAACCTCTCAGTGCAAGGGGATGTCACGTATGTAGTGCAGATATATTTGCAGACTATTGCTACTGCAATAGGGATTGTCTTCACAGAAATTGTGTGTGTGGGAGGCCACATCTGCTGTTAACATGGGCACCATTGGCTACTTACAGACATCCTAAAGTCATCATAGTACAGTACCACTGGTAGCACAATAACGCCCCTGTGGACTACAGCTACAATATGTCCAATATATGTGGACAGTCTTACACACTCGGGTCAGTCCGGGGTATACACAGAACCAGGCCTGTCAATGTGGATGTTAACAGCCATGTAGATGGATATAACACATACATACTGGTATACATTTGCCCCCATAGGTTATGCATTCATACACCCCTGTCTGTCCTGACACATAATAACCGCTGGTACAGAGTTGCCATGGCCACATACTATACACTAGTTACTGACATACATCTGAACAGCATCCCACTGCTTTTTCTGACATACATGACTGTTATGGTGTCCAGGCAGCAGTACATCTGGCAAATATCTGGATGTGACATCTCACTGGATAAGTACAGTAAGCTGCTAGGCATGTAACAAAGCACAGTGCAGGCTACAGGCAGACTGACTCAACACTGGGCTACATCTCCTATGTGGGAATACACATGTACCTGCATAGATAGCAGGCTCTACAGGCCCTTCAACACCATCCCCCAGTCTGGAAACATAAATTAAGATACTAATCTGGCCATAAATCCCTATGCCACTCGATGGTTTGCCACATGGCTTACTCACAGACCCCAAACTGTAGGTGTAACTGACTCCAAATCCATTCCCAGACATGTGACAAGTGGAGTACCTCTGGGTTCAGTCCTGGGACCACTGTTGTTTGGCGTCTACATCTCTGAAGTACAGGCCAACAGTACAGGACTCTGACTAACAAAGGTAACAGATGACTGCAAAATGGGTGTCATTATGAGCCTGACTGTACTGCATGATATGTTACTGGTACCAACCAGACATCGGACAGGTGGAATGGAGTACTGTTAACATCTTGTGCCCTTGCTGTGTAATGTCCTGGTTATGGGATCTGCAACAGTTGGGAGTGTATTGCAGGGCAGATGTGTTTGGCTGTGGGGGGGGGGGGGAGAATACTTATTCGTGCATGACGTATGTTGTTTGTGCCTGTCAACCCCATTAATGGTGCATGTGGACATATATGTTTCTGCTATGTTCCCACTTTATCTACAGATGTATGTCTGTATATACCTATATAGATATAAATATCTGCTTACATATGTGTGTGTGTGTGTGTGTGTGTGTGTGTGCATATATATATCTATATATATATATATATATATATATATATATATATATATATATATATATATATATATATATTTCTACTTATATCAATATGTTGTATCTGTTTAGACATTAATATATTTTCACACACACATACATCTACATGTTGGAGTATATTCTCTGTATTGTTGAATGACTGGGCTGGATGTTATATTTGTGAATACAGCCGGGTTATGTATATCTGAGATGGCTTAGAGGTACATAACTTTGGCTATGGTGTGCATGGCCCTGGGTTCTTACCTAGCAGAGGTTGTTTATTTTATTGCTAGGCAGAACAAGGGCTGATGCATACAGAGTGATTAAGGCACTTTAAAGCAGTTGTACATGAGTTTGGGTGGGTTTGCACTGAGGTAAGCAATGCTAAAGTCTGGTTACAGTTTCTTATACTCAGTTAGCTGCTGAATTGCTTAACCTGTGTAGGCATTGCTTAGCTCAGCGGAAACCCATGCAAACTTGCTTACAACTGCTTAAGAGTGCCTCAATCAGTCTGTAGACAATGTCCCTTGTTCTGCTCAGCAACAAAATAAACTGCCTCTCCAAGGCTCGGACCCAGGACCCTGCACTCCATACACAAAGTGATTTACCACTAAACCATGGCAGATATACTTAACCTGATGTTTTCACAAACATATCCTGCAGCACAATCAGTCAGCAGTACAAGAAATGTATTATTATCACACCACATAACCTGTTAATGAAAGAAGTCTGGACAAAGTATGCCACACTGTGGTTACAAATAGGGATATATGTCATCTAATGCTCTGTTACAATTACAGTGTTGCTAGTTACACAGTTATATGTATTAGAACACATATGTAGAAGGAGATGAAGTCTGAAACACAAAAGTGTTGCCACTAATTACTGACTTCAATGCTGCAATCATTCATGGCAATTGTCAAGTAAATGAGGAACAGGCCAAAATATGAGATGAACATGCATGGACATATGGACAGATATATATCTGTAAATGTAGACAGATAGACAGCTATATGTATATATATATATATATATATATATATATATATATATATATATATATATATATATATATATAAATATATATATATATATATATATATATATATATATATATATATATTGATATATATATAATATATATATATATATATATAGGTTCATAGGTTCATACTAGGCTATCTGCCCAAGGGCATTTATAAGCCTAGCCCATAGTTATGTGGCTTTCGCCACCCCTTTAGTTTGAATAAAAACTATGCCTATCATTTTTCTGTGCCTCTGTCAAGCAGTGGCACTGAAGTAATCCCTGGGGTATATCTGCGATCTCCCATCCATTGGTCAAGATTCCTCTTGAACAAGGCCAGCGAGGTGCTCTGCCTCACATGTACCGGGATTTTGTTCCACAGCATAGGAGTCTCTGGGTGATGAATCTGTCCCTCCAGCACGTTCTATTTATAACCGTGTCAAGGTTTAAGTCTCCCCTTGTGGTTCTGAGGATCTAGATTTTTGAGGTGAAGCATATTCATCAAATCTGGGTTTGACATGGCCTTATATGTCAGGCACAGGTCACCTCTGAGCAAGTGGTATGAGACTGAATAGAGCTTGAGTTCTTTCAGTCGGGCAGCATAAGACATATTTTTGAGACCCTTTATCCTTTTGGTGAGGAACTTTGGGGCCTTTCAAGCTGCAGCAGGTGTCTGGTCAGATACATTCCAAATGGGGCATTGTACTCAATCATAGGTCTAATGAGTGATGAGTACAGGGGGACGATGACCTCCCTTGATCTAGATGTGAATCCCTTCATGATCAGGTGGGCGATATAGAAGGTTTTCCTAACTACTTTAGCAACATGAGTGTCAAACGAAGGCTACTGTCAACTTGGGTCCCCAGATCCCTGATGACTTTTTCTGTGCTCAGTGGATTGCCACCTATATGGTAGCTAGGGGTAACCTTGTTTTTCCGAAGGGTATGACTATGCATTTTTTGGCGTTTAACTTCAGGCCATGGCTCTGGCACCAGTTATCCATTTCTGTGAGGCCCTTCTGGAGGATATCTGTGTCAGATGTGTTTTCGACTATAGCGCCCAGTTTGCAGTCATCTGCAAACTTTGTCAGCCATAACCCTCCTGTGTTTGCTTGTACTTCAGAAAAGTAGATGCTGAACAAGAGTGGACCCAGGACTGAGCCCTGTGGGACACCACTTGTGACAGGCTTTGAGTCTGACATGGCTCCAGCAACTCTGACCCTGTGGGTTCTGTCACTTAGCCAGTTTGCAACCCATCTTGTGATGTATGGGTTTACATTCAAGCTGATGAGTTTTTCGATGATACCTAAGTGGGGTATTGTGTCGAAGGCCTTTGCCAGGTTGAGGTAGGCTTTATGGACTGCCTTTCCCTCATCAATGGCCTTGGTGACTGTCTCGAAAAAGTCAACCAAGTTTAAGAGGCAGGATCTGCCTTTGACAAAGCCAAACTGGGTTGGATCCAAAGTCTGCAAGTTCCCTATGTCTTTATTTATGAGTTCCATTATGATCCTCTCCATGGCTTTGCAGATAAGGCTTGTCAAGCTAATGGGGCGGTAATTTCCAGGGTCTGTGAAGGCACCGTCCTTATGAAGTGGGACCACAGTCGCCGTGCGCCACTCCTTGGGTACGTATCCTGAGGTGAGGCTAAGATTAAACAGCTGTCCTAACTGTGGGTTTAATCCCTCGTTGAGTTCATGAAGCACACAGCCGGGGACACCATCCGTCCCATGGATGCTTTGTTTTTGCCTTAGTGAGGGCAGTTCTCACCTGGGTGTTGGAGATGTTTGGGGGGCTACAATCCTCTGGAATAGATATCTCTCCTTTGGGGAGGGGGAGAAGTTTCCACTGAACCTGTCAGCCAGTATGTTAGCAATGTGTGTAGGTTCAGTAATTTTCACATCATTTTGAACTAATTCTGAGCATATCTGGGAGTTTCCTCCTAGGTTTCTAACATAGCTAAAGAAGGCCTTATGATTGTCTTTAGAGTCCTTGGCGATTTTTCTCTCAAAATTTGCCTTGGATGATTTTATGAGAGCTCTTAGTTTTTTACTTATAATGATCAAAGGTGTCTTACCTTTCAAGGATTTTGCTCTATCTTGTAGTAGCTTCCTCCTTTTGTTGTAGAGCTTGTTTATGGCTGGGGTCCACCAGACTGGACGCTTGCCTTTGTTACAGAGAGTCTTAGTTTTGTTTGGGATTGCCTGATCCATGCAGTCCTGTAGGTGCTGGTAGAAGGCATTTGTAAGTGATTCAGCGGTTTTAGTAATGTTTACCACTGGCACAGGGGCCTTAAAGGAGACCACACTAGTTTTTAGAAGTGTGAAATCGGCTTTTGAGAAGTTTTTCACTGTGGTCTTTTTTGTTTCAGGTGGGGGCGGGATGAGGACCTCCAGCGAGATTAGTTTATGATCTGATCTCACCAGCGAGGGGTATACTTCCGGTGTTGAACATTTTGATCCCATGTTCGTGATGATGAGATCAAGTATGTTTTCTCCTCTTGTGGGGATGGTGACTAGTTGTTCCATGGCATTTGAGTTTATGAACTCCAGGAATCTTTGGGTTAGAGTGTTCGGGCTTGAGTAGTGTTCCCAGTCTATATTAGGGTAGTTGAAGTCACCTAGTATGATGGTGTTTGGAGATACATTCCAATGTTTTCAGGAAGGCCATGTGAGGTTCCTGAGTTTGAGAGGGTGGCCTGTAACATGCTACAAATTGCAGAGCAGTCTTGCCTATGGTTAATTGCACCTGGATGGTCTCCGATGCATCGGGCGTTGCCACCAACCTTGAGGTGTGGGTGTCCTTTATGAATATGGACACCCCCCCCTCCTTTCTTGGTGTTGTCCGGATTTTGGGGCCGGAACGCATGATATGAGGTGAAACCTGTTAGTGCTGGGGTGCTCTCAGGAGCCTTGAACCAGGTTTCTGTCACAGCACAGACAGCGATGTTCTCCATATTGAGAAGGGCCTCGAGTGCGTGCATCTTGAGATTGAGACTTCTGGCATTGAGCAGCATTACCCTTAGTTTTTTCCTTTTTGGTGTTCTAGGGTGGTAGGTTTGGAATTTGAGCCTTGCCTAAAAAAGGCACTATGGGGGTGGCAAGAGCCTTTGCCAATATCCGGAAGCCCAGGGGTGACAGGTGCAAGCCGTCCCTTGCGAAGCAGCGTGGCTTGTCCAGCATGTCATCCCAGGCAGACAGACATTGGATCCCCTTTGAATGACACCAGAATTTAAGCCAATTATTAAAGCTGATCATCTTATCACTGTATTGTGGCATCATTCTAGGTGAAGGTAGGATACTGCTCAAGGTCAGGGTCATACCTGCCTGGGCTACATAATCAGAGAGCTCCTCGATGTTCCTTTTCATGTAGTCCAAGGAGGTACGTCTCAGGTCGTTGACACCAGCGTGGACAATGACTGAGTCATACTTGTACCTGCTGTTGAGAGAACTGAGTGCTTGCGTTATGTGGCGGATTCTAGCGCCCGACAGGCAGCTTACTGTGACCTTCTCCTTACTCAGTCTGGTGAGCGGGACGTCAGTGTGTCTGACTATGGAATCACCAATGACAAGTGTGTCTGGCATTTTGTTTGGCCTTAAGGGCTGTGACTGTTTGACACTCTGACTGTGTGGTCTATGTGTTGCATGTGTTGGGTCGTGAGGTGGTAGTTGTTTGGGTGTCTGCTTTGGTGGCCTCTGCTGTTTTGGTAAATTTTTGATCAGAGCCTCCGAGTATGTCTTTGTGTGAGTATGTATATGATTTGAAGTTGTGATGGTACCATGTGTGACTGGGTATGTATTGTGTGTGGTTACCTTCTCCTCCTGTCTGGTCTTGCCAGTCCTATGTTGAGAGAGCTCAGCCTCCAGTTTGGCCGTATAGTTGCATCTCTCGCATGTATTTGTGTTTTGTGGGAGAAGGAGAGGATTGTCTGTGTACATGAGGCAATTGTAACATTGCCTCAATATTCCCAGGTTCACCAGTTGAGCTGGAGAGGACACTAGCAACTGATCCCTCGACATACTAGAAGTAGTAGATAAAGAGACTTTCAAAGGACTCCGGGGGAAGTGGGTTTTAGGCTGGTGGGGTACTATCTATAATAAGAGTGCTTTATCAAGGTGCAAGTACTGTAGGAGTAAGTGCTAGGCTTTACAGATATATATATATATACAGATGTATATATCTATATATACAGATATATATATATACAGATGTATATATCTATAGATACATATATATATATATATATATATATATATATATATATATATATATATATATATATATCCATATGAGATGTATATAGGTACATACACATCTACACACACAAAAGGTATCAGTAGCCATACATATGTAGATGTAGTGTGAAAGTACTGGGTGCAAAGTATATCCCTCAGCCACAAGCCCTTCAACTGGCACCTGTGAAATGTGTAGCGTGGCAACCATTCCCACAAATGAGAATACTGACATTAACATATACCCACCCACAATTCCAAGGACATGACACAACACACAAGTATGCATACATAGATTACCTTTATTCCTCTACTATACATTATTGTATGCCAGTACTGACACCACATAAGGTTTGAAATATGTAATCAGTCATGAATGCAAGGCCCACACAAAACAGTAGATGCAAGCAATGTGCATATATACCATACTATGCTGTCCAGGCCAAGGCCTTCAATTAGTACAACAATAGGAACAGGATTTGCCTTCAGGATATGTAAAAATCAAACCTCCATAGAATGTCCAGCTTATGTCATAAAATATAACCCCTACTGTACATGACATATGTAGCAATCTGATATATCACTGGCTTGTTATCAGATATGGTGACACTATTCATGGCATACAGCACATATGCACCACTTCATGCATGCCATATGTACAAATATTGACAGTGGTGTGGCTGACAGCACATACACAGGGCCAGTATAGACATGTTGCTGTGATAACATTGTATATTTTCCATTGTAACAGTGTTTATTGCAACATATGTCCTATGAAGGATATGAAGTCAGTAACTGCCACGGCCTTCACCATCTGCACACTGCAATCCTCACACTACCGTCTGCATTCCACAGAGAGATGCACTATGGATAACACATGAAACCATAAGCACAACACTGCCCAGTCTGCAGATGACCCTGCAGATGGGGATTCCTCATATACTTGGAACTGACATGGCAGGTATTACTACATGTACAACAGGCATATCCAGACAAACACTATTAAACCAACATTACTCCAAATGCAGTATAGCAGCACTTAAAGTCTGTAGTCAGGTCAGGCACATCCTCCTCCTGTTTGTTGCCCTCTTTCCATAGTGTATGTTGTCAGAGGTAAATCCCCAAAACATCTGAGATGCCGTTTGCCAAACAACAGATCTAGTCCCTGCTCACAGTGACTGAAAAAGCCCAGCACCAGCATGATGTTCCTAAGCATTGGAATGTGTTTCCATGCAATTGGCTATGGGAATGTTACCACAGCTGTTCCACATGCAATCAGCTAGGGGAGGGCTGCCATTTGTGCAGAGACCATCAGCTGATCATGAGCATCACATAAAATACACATGCTGCTGTCTATGCAAGGCAAGTGTGGGTCTCCACATCCACCAGACAGGGAGTTGGGGAGCCAGACAGAGGCAAACAGATGTCAGGGAGGGGTGGGAGTGTAAAACCGAAGCATGTTTGTGTCACACACCTACCAGCACAAGGTATCAAACCCTTGACAACTATTTAGTGCTATCACAGTTCAATGCAGTTATTGGATGCACCACATGGGTTACATGATGTCGAGCACTCTGAACATATATGTGAGGGTGAGTGACATCTGCAACAGAGATACAGTAGATATATGGTAGGTGTCATACACATGCCTGTCTGCATGAACAGGTGCCAGCGTCAATACAGGCACACTCACACAGGGACGCACACACATTGACACACTTGGCAGGGCCAGGAGTGCAACTCATCACTAGTGGGATTGCCACAACACATCAATGTGCAGGGATCACATGCACCACATGGGTCATACTGAGGCCGTATGGGCATAGAGTATGAGAAGATGTCAGACATCAGACAGCATACTTCAGTAGGCCCTGGGGGGGTTGTAGTGACTGTGGATGTGGACATACACACCATACAACACACACACATGAACACACAGGGTGCAAGTTCTGACATGCATGGTTTATGTCTACATGGGTGTCTTGTGGTCAACTGTGCCAGCAGGCTGCACAAGGGTAGGCTATGGGTATACCTTGGCATCAGGCCACATGACAATGTCTGCATTGTGGCTCAGGCCTGTAGTTACTGCATTTGCCCACACAGGTGGTTATTGCATCCCCCATCCAGTCATCTGGGTGACTATTGTGTGTGCCCAATGCTGTACACCACATGCCATGTATGTGTACCTTAGTCCATGACATGGATGGTGCCTGGGATGTGCACACCTCCCACATGCACGTACAGTGACATGGGGTGTCTGGCCCATGTTGTGAACACAGATTATCAGATGTACTAGTTTTGCTCACTTGTGGCAGGAACTGGTACTGGGCAGCACGTTTACCCTTCACCTACATTGATAGCATGCCAACAGCATTCCCTGATGTCAGTGTCATCTGTCCATACAGGACATGTTATCAGGCATGGTATGTCCATTGTGAGTCACATGTGAAGTCACCACAGGTGATGCAGGTGTCCATTGGGGAGCATGGTAGAGGTGCACTGTCTGCATTTACATGCATATTGGACAGATGGGCAGAGTGACATGCCCTCTGTAGCCCACTGCTATCACTGCATAGCTACTATCAGTGGCCAATATGCAGTGTACTACACACATATTGGCTGCTGCCTAGGCATGTGTATTCATATGAAACATGAGTTGAGTGTGTGTTCTGGGTAATAGTGGGGTTACTAACTTGGATTGTCTGGCCTTGATGTCACATGTATGGGTATGGCTTTGCACCCCAGCCCCCCAGCTAATTCACATCTGTTATCTCTGTATGGTTGACATTGTGTTATATAGTAGGGCCACCATAAAATAAATTAGCAAAACCCCCCTCCACAATGCCACAGTTGACAAACACTCACCTCTACACAGGATACGAGTTACAAACACACACACACACACACACACACACACACACACACACACACACACACACACACACACACACCTGTCATGTCTGGGTGTAGAACCCCTACCTAACTACTTTATTACACTACAGCACTATGTGGTTATGGTACACGGCACTGACATTATTGGAGTGTTATTTCCCCAAAGGTGTATTTCACAGTGAATGACATCGGCAGGATTACAAAAGTAGGGCATTTCTACTGTACTGCAAGTAACTAGCCTAAAATGCATTGCTCCCTCCCTACACAGACAGTGAGACACAAACAAAACATCCACAACTGACATGTGTGGGTAAAGAACACTGACCAAGGTCCACATCACACTACAGCATAGAGCTGTTATAGGATGCACTACAGGGATTACTAAAGAGCTTTTTCCCCAAAGTTTTACTTCACAATGAATGACATCAGCAGGATTTGCAATGTAGGGCATTTGAAATGTACTGCGAGTGAGTAGCCTATGATGCATTGCTCCATATACAGACATTGCAACACACACAAAACATCCGGAACTGCCATGGGTGGAGATGGAACCCTACCACAGTTCTAAATCACATTGTAGCAGTACGCAGTTACAGGAGACCCTACAGAGATTACTGGGCTATGACTTTCCCACAGGTGTATTTCTAGGTGAGTGACATCAGCAGCCTTGCCAGAGTTGAGTATATGAATTCTAAGGAGTGTGAGTAACCTAAAAAGCATTGTTTGTTACTCAGTCACAGACAGAGACACACACAGTTGCCAAGTCTGGGATTAGAACACCTACCTCACTACTTTATCACACTACAGCAATAGACAGTTACAAGACATGCTATGGAGATTACTGGGCTATAACTTCCCCAGAGGTGTATTTCTAGGTGTGTGACATCAGCAGCCTTGCCAAAGTCGAGTATGTGTATTGTACGGGGTGTGAGTGGCCTAAAAAGCAGTGCTGTCTACTCAGTCAGACACAAATTTACACACCAACACACACACACACACACACACACACACACACACACACACACACACACACACACACACACACACACACACAGTTGCCAGGTCTGGGGTTAGAACACATACTTCACTACTTTATCACACTACATCAGTACGCAGTTACAAGATGCACTACGGAGATTACTGGGCTATGATTTCCCCAGAGGTGTATTTTAGGTGAGTGACATCATCAGTTTTGCCAAAGTCGAGTATGTGTATTGTGAGTGGCCTAAAAAGCATTGCTCTCTTCACAGTCAGACACGCACACAAGCACACAGTTGCAAGGTCTGGGATTAGGACACCTACTTAACTACTTTAACACACTACAGCAGGATGCAGTTACAGGATGCACTACAGAGTTTACTAGGCTATGATTTCCCCAGAGGTGTATTTCTAGGTGAGTGACATCAACAGCCTTGCCAAAGTCGATCGAGTATTTGTATTGTACGGGGTGTGAATGGCCTAAAAACATTGCTCTCTACGCAGTCAGACACACACATTCATACAGTTGCCAGGTCTGGGGCTAGAACACCTACCTAGCTACTTTTTCACACTACAGCAGTATACAGTTACAAGACGCACTATGGAAGTTACTGGGCTATGATTTCCCCAGAGGTGTATTTCTAGGTGCGTGACATCTGCAGCCTTGCTAATGCTGTGTACATGAACTGTACTGAGTGTGAGTAGCCTAGAAAGCATTTCTCTCTACACAGGCAGAGACCGAGACATGCACACATACACACACTCACACAATTGCCAAGTCTGGGGTTAGGACTACTACCTAACTAGTTTATCAGTACAGCAGTACACAGTTATGGGATGCACCATGGGGATTACTGAGCTACAGCTCCCCCAAAGGTGTATTTCACATTGGATGACCTCAGCAGGCTTGTCATGATACTGCTATGTGGAGGGCGGTGTGTGCATGGGCCGTAACCCATTCATGTAGGGGTTGACATGCCAAATGCAGGCACACACAGGGTCATATGCCACAGATATGTGTATACAGCTACTAGGTGACAACTTCCTTGTACAGTCATGTTGCACAGCTGGCACATGCAACATGCCGTCATGCTGACAGATACTGGTGGCTAGTACCTGCAGTAAGTGACACCTGCACCTCATGTGTTTGGGGCCCTTTGGCTGTGTGCTGGGTGGGACTGGCCAAGATGGCTCCTTGTCATGGTCACCCTCTTCAACACATCTATGTCTGTCTACCTTTGGCTTATTATAGCGTGTTGTCCTTACATATATGTCTGCATTCCTATCCACTGAGTGTGCAAGGCAGAAGTGGTGCATACTGACATGTGTCTGCACTGAGAACTGCAACTGCCAGATATGTCTGGTCCACTGTTGTTTGCTGACATGGCCTTCTTGTGTTTAAGTGTGTGAGCATGCCCAGTATGGCCATCTGTATTGCATGTGTGGATCAAGTCCAGGTGGTTTGTACTGCAGTGCTGACCTTTGTGTTGTACACCGACAGGTAGCATGCTGTGTCTGCAGGGTATACATCAGTCATTTGTCATTAACTGTTGCTACATTTCTGCATAGCCGGGGGTGACACCAAACTGTTTCTACATATCTACACAGGGGTGGGTGGCACACCTGACTGTTACTATAAGTGTACATAGGATGGTGGAGCAAACCTTACACTTTTACACAGTTGCTAAGACTGTACTTGTATGCCAGGTACATCATTTCAGTCTGTGGTCTTACCTATCATGCTGGCTAGAAGCATACCAGTGTACTACAGATCATAGCTTTCACTACCTGCATATTAGTTTATAGCTTCCTAGCCTTCACAACTTACATCCAACTGGCTGGACTGCTGTAGTCTGTCTGTGTCTGGCTGGGGTAGGCTAGGGTAGTACAGCATTTGTTTGTGTTTGTCTATACTTATCCTGCTGGCTGTGACTGTTGTTGGGTATGTGCCCCCCCCGATGTCCAAGTATTGAGGGTGGTGATGCAGGGCTGCCTATGTCGGCTGCACATAGTGCACTCCCTATACATGGTTGAGCACAGGTAGTGTCATGGTTGGCATCCCTTTTACTGTATGTAAGAGTTGGAGACAGGTGTCATTCCCTGGTTCCTACTGTGTCAGTGCATGTGCTATGCGTTGCCTCTTTGCCAAGGCCAGAGTATACTGGGCATGCCTCCTTCTACCTACTGGGGCAGGCTCATGTCATTCCTCCTCCAAGTCACTCTGCGCCTGTGCAGGCCTTGGCACTGGTGGGGGGCTGTGTGGCCCTGCCCCATGCTGTTCCTGCTGCAGCTGTTTCCACAGGATCATATTGTGTAGCATGGCACATACAAGGACAATTTGGGTACATGTAGTTGGTGAGTACTGCAAGGCTCCACCAGATGTATCCAGGCACAGGAACCATGACTTGAGCATCCTAAACACATGCTCTATTATGATTCGTGTTTGTGCGTGTGGGTCATTATGGAGTTCTTGTTTGGGTGTGTGTGCATTTCTGATGGGTGTCATCAGCCATGGCTCCAGTGCATATCCAGCATCCCCCACTAGGTGACCGTGTGGGATGTCCCCATTGGCAAATGTCTGGTACAGCTGCATCAGATGCCAGATATCAGAATTGTGATAGCTTCCAGGGCAGCCAGCACACACATTCATTATTATGCCCTGGGCATCACACATGACCTGGCAGTTGATGGAGGGGAAGCCCTTGGGGTTGATGTAGATCCTATCCCGCTCACCTGGTGATGCTTTAATGCATATGTGCATGCAGTCTATTGCACCCACTACCTCAGGGTATTCTGCTATTTGGTGGAAGAGATGCATATTGCTGGCGAATGCCTCACGGGTGATGGGGAAATATACATGCTCACCGACATGTGCTGACATGGTATCCAGGAACTGGTGGAGTACGCTGGATGCTGATGCCTGTGAAATACCCATTATATCTCCAGTTGGCCTTTGGAAGGTACCTGCAGCTAGTATTCTTAGGCCTACACATACCTTGGTATCCACTGGAATGGGTTCCCCTCTGTTGGTTCTGTGTGTGAGGCGTGGCCGGCACAGTTCGACAATTTGCTGTAGGAGGTCCCTGTCCACCCTATAGTGCTCCACTATCTCCAGCTCATTTAGCCCTTGGTAGGTTAGCCTGGGTCTGTACACTCTTCTCCATCTCCTCACTGTGGGTTGCTCAGCAGCATTCACATCCTCACCACCCTCAGCATCTTGCACATGCTGGTTTATGATAGCAAAAGCAGCCCCTAACATTTTTTCTCTTGGCTTTCATTTTGTAAAATTTCTCTGTCTGTATACAACAGTGGTGCAGAGTTTTGGGGAAAAACAAGGGGGAAAGGAGTCTGCATAGTTTATAGTGGTGTGCTGGGCTAGGCTAGTCTGCTGCTTGTGTAATTGGCTGATTCTGATACATTTCACCTGTCAGCTAAGCTAGTTCTCCTTGATTACCTTCCTACTGCTGTTTTCCCTTCCCATCGCTTCCCTGTTTAAGGCCATGTGCGCACTGTGCAAACAGAGTACTCATATGTGCACAGAGCTGTTTTTTCCTGGTTTAACTTCCTTTTTCTTCCTGTAAAACCTGGTCCATGGCACACACACCCGCTTACACTTTGTAAAGTGTGCTAGACGGGTTTGGACACACCTCTAGCTTAGCTGTGGTAATCTAGGAGCAATCCCGAGCCACAGGTCTCCAATCCATTTACAGTATGCCTGACACACACCCCCATGATGTCACCTATATCCTAATCTTGCACCCAGCTATTTATACTCTTACACTCTTGGGACCTGCCTCACATCCTGGGAGTATCTGGGATTCACTAACCTTTCCCTCATTTGCATAGGATTACCTGCTAATGCATAGTTACATGTCCCACACTTAGCCTCCCCCCTTAGCAACCACTACTCACTGGCCAGGTTGTCTTTTGCCTGCCATTGACTTGCATGGCAGAATACTGTTTTTTGTTAGAATGCTCATTTTCAGTTTATTTTCTTATTTTCCCCCCGATCCCATTTGGGTGTCACTGCCCTATGCTTAAACAGCCGAGATCGGCGAAAAAAAAATAAAAGTTGTTTTATTTATTTTTTAAACAGTTTGCAATGCCAATGGCCTTCTACTTGGCCATTGGCATGCTTTCTCAATAATATACAGCCTTTATTTGGAGCTGTCATAGCTCCGTTTTGTAGTTTGCAGAAATGTACTTGGTTACTAACCGAGTACATTTCTGCAGACTGCACTCGTCCTGCACTGACAGCTGCCTGCTTCTTGGATCACAAAATACCCTCATTTGCATGGTTTTCACCTGCAAATGAGGATAATTTGCATACAGGAGCTTGGTTCATGCAGGATTAGTCTAGGAGCTCACGTGCACGCCCCGGGAGCTTGCTCCTGGATCACACGTCGGCCATATTGCCGAAAATAGCTCTTAGACTAATCCTGCACGCTCTACAGGGCTTTGTAAATCTGGGGGTTCATCTGTTGTTTTGCTAAAAGAATATTTGTGTTGTTTATGAATCTGATTTGTTAACTGTAATGCTTTTTGTTGTTAGGGTTAAAGAAACATGTCTGTTGTTCTGATTTCATTTTGTGGTTTGTAATATTATACTTCAAAAAATAGTTTAAATTAAAACAGCATCACACTCTTTCTTTTTACAAAAAGTAGTTTAAATTAAAACAGCATCACACTCTTTCTTTTTTCTCCATTTTATAAAACCTACCACTGAACTACACAGAAAATAATATCATTTTGTACTAATAATATTTTCAGTAGTATATAAATAATATTACTTCCGATTAGAAGACAGGAAGATATGCACACGACACCGGATATTTGTTTTTATTCTGCTTCTTGTTGAAAGTAGAGTGCCAAGGCAGGAATATTTACAGAATAACTAAACTGCAAAAACATACTTTATGCAATCTCTAATTTTATGCCGTGGCTTACTCACCCATAATGTATTAAACACAGAACTCTGCAAATGAAAAACTGATCTTTCAGTACTTGAAATCGAATGCTGCTCACATTTAAGCATTGTTTTGAGTACTGGTTTCAGTCTGTTCACATTTTCCCTACTGCTCTCGCATCATTTCTGCCTTTGAAGTCCATTTCTCACCCCAGCAGATTACTGATATACCTACTTTCATGATAAGGATTGAACATTTAGTTAATCCCAATGTGTACTGAGTAGGAATAGTGATGCAGTGCAGTTACTACCCTTGAAGCCTCTCAGATCCTTTATTTACAGGAATTAACAGAAACAAATAAGAACTATGTTTTAACAGCTATGGAATGAAATCAGTTGTTTTACCTGAGGGAAAGAGCTTAACAAAAACAAATTGTCACAATGACTGCTGTACACCAATGTAACATCTCCTCCATTGATAGCTTAACTGTTAAAAGAAACGGCATCAGCTAAACACAAACAGACTGCCAGTAATGAACATGATAACTTAAATGTGTGCATTTTAATATTTTAATATTAAAATATTAGCACTGATTCTTAGCTTCATAACAGTTAGTGTGTATTTTCAGTGAATCAGAACAAAACCTTTTATTTTTTTCTAAATGTGTTTACATTTTGATAATGTCTATTGTCTAAATACGTTTCTGACAAGAAATCCATGGAAGCCCTAATAGTAGTCTTGGGTTTGATTCCAACAAGCTTTATCTGCCTATTGTGGGACTCATTTAACCTGCTGCAGTCTGTGAAAGGTTATCTGTTGTTTACTGGGCTTACCTGTTTAACAATTTAATGTTATTCTTTTTATATACCTGTGATGCCCATGCACTGGCCAGTAATCAAGGAACCTCAATCCTCACCACTAACACCAGTGAGGGACATGCACATTGGGAGGATGAACAGTGCACATGCAGTAAAGTACATTTTTCCTTAAGAGCACACAGAGATCACAGTCAGTCTGGGGCTGGTTTCTCCCTTTCTGTCCAGATGCCCAATAAGACACCCCACTGGCACAGCTTTAAGGTTCAGATCTCACACGAGTGGTCAAGCCAAAACCTCCAGCACCCTCTCTGTCCAACCAGTGCTTTGTGTCCCTGCCCACATAGCTGACACATACACACACACACACACACACACACACACACACACACACACACACACACACACACACACACACACACACACACACACACACACACACACACACACACACACACTTTGAGATATGATCTATATACAAACACACAGACACTCCTGGGGAAGGCTGGCACAGATTCACTAGCTATGCCTCCTTCTGCCCAGACTATAAGGTAGAACTCACTGCTACCAACCACTACCTATCAGCTACTAATAAGGCCCTTCCCAAAGGGTGACCAATTCTATTGTGTAATGTTATTGTTATCCAAATAGTAAGCATGAGTCAGGGCTAAGGCTATTGGAGTGGCTTGTACAGTATCACCAAATGCATGCAAATATGCTAAGAGCTTAAATTATCTCTACACAAAACAGCCACAGTTAAAAGTTTTAAAATATTTAATAATAAATAACAAAAGCACAAGACAATACTTATTAATTCAACACTGTGACAATAGAGAGTTCAGAAATCACAGGAAATACCTTAAAACATCATTGCAGGACAGTTTCACATAAATATAGAAAACAGCTAGACTAATCTTGCTATATTCCTATCTATCTCTAAAACAAATACTAAGATCTAAGTCTTACTTACAGAGGAAAACAAGTGCCGGTGAGTTATTGTCATCTTCAGAACAAAATACAAAATGTACCTTTTTCTCTCTGAGATGTTTCTTAAATTGCTAATACACATTACTGCTGACTCATCTCAGACTACATCATTCTTGTCACCTTTACCTAAGTTTCCAGCCTCACAGAACTTAACATTTAACATTTCTTTGTGATCTGCAGCTGCCAGGAAGTCACGGAGCAATAAAACACACTTTACATGTGAAACTAGTAATTATCGCTGTCTTAAGACAATAGAAAGAAGCAACTAGCCCAGACATCCTGTCACTTACCTTGAGATCACACACAGCTGTAAAATTCTTTACTTATTTTCTCAGAGTTTGCAAGTTAACTCTGTATGCCCCAATTGCTATGATAAAACATACATTACACAGGTATAGAGTTTATACACATTTCTGCTTTCCTCTATCATGGTGCACTGTGGTTACAATCTTGAATCTCAGCCCATAACACTGTTTTCTTACATTTGTAAAACAAGCCTGTGGATCATATTAATATTTACAATGACATAGAATTATTTACAAACTTCTATCTGGCTGGGCTGGCATTCTCTCAGTTTATCACAATATCATAGATTACATTTGTTAGTTTTACAAGAGCTTTACAAACTTTAAATTTAATTTAATTTCTTCTGCTTCTTTCTGTGTATATATTTTGTCTATATGGCACTTTGGCCAGTCATCTGGCACCAACACTCCCCCATACCACAAGTCTGGCATTACTTTTTGGGTCCTCCATCAAGGAAGGAGGGCTCAGGACCAGAGCTGTCTCAGTGCTCTGGCAATGGTAAAATCAAGTAGCACATACAGCAGCATCTCTTAGACACTTATTTGTACTTAATAATTAAGCTTAAATTCTATCATTCATTTTACACAAGTACAATGCCAAGGCAAGGTCCAAAATTCTGGGTCATGACTGCATGTTCCACTACAGCTACCCTGATTACAGTGGTATATATATGGCCTGAGTATCCCAAGTGCTTATCCTAGTTTTTCCTACTGTTTGATGTCAGCCATTCATTTTCCACCAGGTGGTGCTCTAACAGTAGGACTTGTCACCATTTCACCTGACTGAAATTCAACATTCACTTCTAACTCTCCTTGTTTACACATTCTGCATTATGAACCACTAGAAGAACCTGGATAAATGTTACTGCATTCAGGCCACCACCCTTTTGTGCCACATAGTCACTGCTTTAAAAAGTAGATTATAATCTTTACTGTATAGTTAAACTCCACAATGTATGTCTGATAATTAAAAAATTAGTCCAGATTTTCAGTCAGTCTGCAAGCTGTAGGTTGCCTTACTCTTGTTGAATACTTTACATAAACACATGGTGAGATAACAGGATATGCACTCCTGCATTACTGGAAAAACAGGTTCAAGTTTGTTAAAAGTAGTGGTGGAGTCAGCAGAGGGTAAAGGCAAGAGAGGTCAAAGAGTTTCCTCTATTCCAGGTAAGAGTAAAGACAAAACCAAACACTGCATATTCAAAAAGACTCTGTAACAGCTATGTATACATAATGAAAGGGTCTAATTGTGTAAGAGATAACTTAAAAAAAGCCTGGTCTTGCTTTGTGATGACTCAAAGGGTCTGCAATCCATGTCTTATTACTGACTGGAAATGATTGAGCAGAAAGAATCATGGGTATTCCCATTTTGACTGAGGTCACCATGTTAGAGCTGAAAAGTTGTTAAAGTGAAAAAAGGGGAAAAAGTTCTCCTGCCATACTGTGAAAAATGAGTAGTTGAGACTCATCAGATTACAAGTTATTGAGTCCATAGACAATTGAGAGCATATAATGTTAGAGTTATATGATGACTTTGATCCAATGAAATGAAGCTCAATACTTACCAAGCAAATAATAAAGTGAATTTATTCTTCCTCCTGTGACACACTTTATCTGTCGATTTCACTGCCACAGAAGGTAAAAGACAGAGAAACTAAGTTCTGATGGGGCCCCAGTCAATTTTGGAATCCATACACACAACCGCTCCTACCATGTAAACCTACAGGAAATCTGGTTACTCATAAATTCACTTCAACATATTTCTAAGAGCAGGAAAGAAATTGGCCCACCTAGCATAAACCCATGCTGACACAGGAAAGACACAGGACTACATATAGTTGTTTTAAAGTGTTCCATATGACCTTTGAACCTATTCTTGAGCTAATCCTTCTATCTCAGTTCTATATAGTCCTATATTTGTCCTAACTCATTTATATATGGGCAGTTTTCTTCTAATAACTTCTCAGTCATGTTGCCTTCCATTTTAATCAAGATCTTCTAAAAATAGCCTAATTTTCCTCCTTAAATTTTCCTCCATAAGTAAACAGTCATCAGCAAAAAGCTGAAATAGGTCTGAGTCTTAACTCTTTTCTCCCTTCTTGAACTTTGCTCCCTTTGTAGCTGGAATAATGAAAAGGGCCAGCCTTTCCTCATCTCACTGTCTAACTTCTCGCAATAGCCTCCCATTATCTATTGCTTACAAAGCTTCTGGTTCTGGACTGCTATATAATTTCCTTAACCAACCCTTGTAGCTTTTCCCCTCATGGATGGTTTTGAGTTGAGTTTTCAGCCACTTCTTAAATGGGGTCAAATTATGGCTATTGTGCAGAGGAGTAGTTTGGTGAGAATGCACATCTCAGCCTGTACTGTTGTGCGTAGCAGCACCTCTGTCCACTCAACATTAGTTATGCAGTTACTTGCTCATTTATCCACTTATGATAATTTATTCTAAAATATTAGAAGTTTAAAGGTTTGATAAGCATGCCCTCTCCTCCCCCTGTTATCACTACCCTAGAATATATTTAAACCTAAGACATGTCCAACTATCCCTGCTATTAGCTATCTCCTTCTACCATTAGGTGGCAGCATCTACCAATATAAATCCTAGATATTCTTTATAATCCCAACAAGTTTTATTTTTTCACAAACAGTTGGTTGTGAGTTAATATCCTTAGACTGTAAATATCTTCTCCCTCCTGCTAAACCACCCTCTGTAAAGGCAGCCTCTATTTTCTGGCTGGAAATACTTAGCTCATACCTTCCAACTACAGCCTTTAAACTGCTCTTTGCTGATACATTTTCTGTCATACTCAACTCTAGTGCTCTTTCTTGCTCCATTCACCCTATGGGCACACTCCGCTCCCCTACCCTATCCCCAATTCCCACCCACCATCAGTACTCCTAGCTTTATTTCTATCCTACCCCCACCCTCTCAGCCTAATTACCCAATACCAGTTCCCCCTCATTACTCCTCCCACCTATAGCCATCCTTCTTAAACTCTGTAATCTGTACTCCACCCAATAATTATAGTCCCCTCATCTTTCCTTAAATCTCTAGAATACCTCCATCACTTTTTAAACCCTTTCTTCTTCATAGCCTCCTCTATTTTCCTAACCACTCATACCACTCTCTCTTTGCTCCAACATGCTCTCCTCAAGTTATCACACCCTCCAGTCCCCCAGCTTCCTCTTTCTGTTCCTACTTTCCTTATACTATGCTACCTCATATTCCACCTATGCTTGTCCAATACCACCTACAAAGACAACAACCATACAGACCCACCTTCTCCCTCACTCTTACTCCCATTTCCACTCTATCTCCTCTTCCCTCATTCAGCCCAACCCTCTGCACCTATTCCACCCTGAACTCTTCTCCTCTAAAGTCAAGACACTGTCACCTGCTCCAATTTGCAATCTACCAAAATTCATGCCTGACAGACCAATATGGCTAAAGGATATCTCCTTCAACAACCTAGTTCAAGCTGGTGATATCCATCCTAACCCTGATCCTACATCCTTTATTAATAACACTCATCCCTTACCATCTTCCTCCTATCTCAACACCCTAAAGATTTTTACAATTAACGCACAAAGTATAAACAACAAAGTACACCAATTTCAAGCTTGGTTAAGCCATAACCAACCAGATATCTTAGCCATCTCCAAAACCTGGCTCAAGCCCTTTATCTCCAACTCTGAGATTCTGCCCCCAGGATTTCATTGTCTCAGAAATGACCAACTAAATAAAAAGGTGGAGGCACTGCCCTAGTCTACTCCAACCTTCTTACCTTAATTCCCCTCCAAATTCCAATTCCTCAATTCCAGAACACTGAACCAACTGCTGGAATTCTAAAACTAAATAAACATAAAAATATCTGCATCATTGCCCTATATATCTCACATAGTAACAATATCTCTACACTCAAAAATATTCTCCTATGGGCCTCTACTGAAATTAACTATGAGACTTATATCCTTGGCGATGTGAATATTGACAGGAATAAAATCAATTGGCCTTCTCCCTCCCTATCCATTAACCTCTATAACTTCACTCAAATAATCCTCTCCATCACTCGACCTAACAAAATAAACCCTCCCGGATCCAATATAGATTGGATCCTAGTCAGATCCAAATAAAATAACCAATTTTGGCACAATTCCTGATACCTTTAGCGACCACCTCCCAGCCTTTATACGTCACTCAACTAGTTCTTCCCCACACCAGCGTCAATACATTCAAAGTCGTAACCTCAGTAGCTTCAACCCAACTACTTTCTCAAATACTTTCAAACAAATGAACTGGCAAATTCTAAACATCCTTCCTCTTGACAAGGCTATGGAATATTTCAACTCTGTCTTCCTTGATACTTTAAACTCACTAGCCCCACTAGGGAACAAAAGGATAAAAACTAAAACTGCTCCTTGGCTATACAAGAGACAAAACAGATTATGCACCACAGAGACAAGCTATGGAAGCTTTACCAAAACAATTAACTGGCCAATACCTTGCTCCAATATAAACAGCTCCACAACCATGCAAAACGACTAATCACCAAAGACAAAAAATCCTACTATATCAAACTTCAGTCCAATAACAATAAAACCCCCCAAAAATTCTGGAACTCAATAAATTCACTCCTCAATCCAGGCTCCAAGAATAATCCCTGTCCTGACCCAAGTAAATCTGACCTCAAACTAGGCTCCGAATTTAACTCATTTTTCGTAGAAACTATTACTACCCTCACCAAGACATTCCCAATAATAACCTAACTGCTCTACATTCTCCCTCTTCTAACTCACCTCAACTGTTTGAACTCAAACCCTTCTCCACTAACTTTATAAAAAAACTTTTGTCCAAACTTAATCCTTGCTCTAACACTCCTGACAATATTCCCTCTTCCTTCCTAAAATGTGTTGCTGTTAGCATTGCTCTCTCAATCAACATCATTATTAACCAATCCATAAAAGAACCATACATCCCCAAACTCTGGCACTCAGCTTACCTTCTTCCTCTTCATAAAGGAGGCAAAAATACCAGCATCTCAAACTTTCGCCCCATTGCTTTGCTCTCACCAATCTCCAAAATCCTAAAAAAAATGCATCCACCTCCAACTTATGCCTTTCCTGACCCAAAACAATCTTCTCACTCCTACCCAGCATGGCTTCCATCCAGGCCATAGCACAATAATCACTCTACTCTCTTTCCTAGAAACTGTCAATCAAGCCCGAGATTCAGGACACTAATTTTATACTGTTTTACTTGATCTGTCTAAAGCCTTTGGTACTGTTACCCACAAGGACCTTTTCTGTCATCTCTTAAACCTTAATTTCTCACATAATGCTTTATCCTGGTTCTCCAGCTATCTATCAGACAGCTCACAGACAGTCAAATGGAAGAACTCCATCTCTTCTTTCCTACCTACCCCAAATGGTGCATCACAGGGATCCATCCTAGGGCCAGTGCTTTTTAACATCTTCATCAGTAACTTTCACACTGCTATTCCTGATGCTAAAATCATTCAATATGCTGATGATTCAAACTTAGTCTGCTCTGCCTCAAACCTCTCTGAATTGCTGACCAAAACCCAAACAGCCTTCTCAACAACTGAAAACTGGATGCGCCAAAACCACCTCTCTCTCAATGCAAATAAATCAAAGATTCTACTATTCCCTCCTACAAAGACCCACTCCTATGATAAAAACAACTTCAAAGTCTATAGTCAAACCAACTCACCTATAGAAGTGGTCCCCTCTGCCAAACTACTTGGCATTACTGTAGATGAACACCTCAAGTCTGATATTCATATTCAACAAAATATTAAGAAAACCCACCAAAAGCTAGGCATGCCGTATAGGAATAATCACTTTCTCTCCAACTCTATCAGGCAAATGCTGGCCTCAACTTATCTTCTTCCTTCCTTATTATATGCAGCCCCTCTCCTAACCAACCTGTCCTTCTCCAACACCTCTAAACTAGAAAACTGCTACAAAAAAATCTCTAAATTTATCTCTAAATCTAAAAATACCACCCATCACTGCCTAACCTTACAATCCCTGAATTGGCTTGAACTCCCAAACTACCTAGACTATCTCCAACTCACTACTGCATATAGACTCATATTTCACCCAACAAAATGTCCCGCTCTAACTAAAATCCTTCCCCCCTTATACACCCAGTAGAGCTCTCAGATCTGAAAATCAGAACTTAATTAATATACATAAACCTAAACGTCCTGCTGGCCAACTTCTCCTATCTTTCTCACTAGGCAAAAAATGGAATTCCCTTCCCTCCACAGTAAGAACCATACCAAACTCAGAAAACTTCAAAACCCAACTATTCAAACACCTGACCACTAAATGGACATGTACCTGCCTTCACCCAACCTAATCCAAGGGGGTTCTCTCTCTGGTTCCCAAGCTCTACAACTCTCACAGTTATCTTCCTATGAGCCGATCTAAGCTCTCAACAATGTCTATAGCTTCTCTCTAAGCTCTCAACAACTCCTACAGCTACCCTCACACAGCCCAGCCTTGTAAATAGCATTCTACTGTTGATGTGTGTATGTAAAGCGTATTTACATTTTCTTAAAAGGTTTGTATGTAAACTGTTTCCACACCTAACACATATCTGTTTTCCTCAAATTAAACTGTATGATTCCCTACCTTCAAGCTTAATGAATTTGTTAACTATGCATGGTATTGAATACATTTATGAGTAACTATTCTACAGAATATTATCTTTAATATTAACTATCAGTTTATCTAAATTGTATACTGCATCTTGGAGCTTTCCCCCCCGAGCCTCCACTGAAAATGGGTCAGTTTGGCCAAGTGGACTTCCCTGGTAATCAAACTGCAAATAGATAAATAAATAAATAAATAAATAAATAAATAAATAAATAAATAATAATGTACTACTTAGAAATAATAGCTAGGATTCATAAAGGCTTACAGTGAGAGAGCAGCTGTAGCATGGGTGTTTTCCTCCTCGATGAGCTTCTCTGATTCACTGACCACCCTACCGTTGAGGTTCTCAATAGCTAGAGCCCCAGCACAGAGGGTGGTTTCAGTGCAAGAGCTGCATGCTCATGCAGCAATCCAGGTTAGCAGCTGATGACAATTAGCCATGTACTCTCCCTTAGAAATGCCAGTGGCTCTTCATTTATGCTGATGAAGGATTCAGAGACTAACTTAGCTCTATAAATTCTCACTGTTGGAGGAAAAAGTGAATGGTATCAAAAGGTGTCAGTCCCCCATTCACTCCCATTCCAATCAGTCACTGTGCAGGGAAATTCAACAAAGATGCAGTGGTGGCAGTGTTAGTATGTATATATTTGTGTATATTTGTGTGTGTATCTGTTTGTGTCCAATTAAGTTGCATTAATAGGGACTGCTAGGGACGGCTTGCACCTGTCACCCCTGGGCTTTCAGATATTGGCAAAGGCTCTTGCTACCCCCATAGTGCCTTTTTTAGGCAAGGCTCAAAAGACAAACCCACCTCCATAGGTATCACAAGGGATAAGAAACTAAGAGTAATGCTACTCAACGCCAGAAGTCTAAACCTCAAGATGCACGCACTCGAAACTCTCCTTAGCATGGAGAACATCGATATCTGTGCAGTAACAGAAACCTGGTTCAAGGCTCTCGAGAGCACCCCAGCACTACCAGGTTATACCTCATACCATGCTTTTCGGCCCCAAAACTTGGACCGAACCACAAAAGGAGGGGAGTATCAATATTCGTCAAAGATACCCACACCTCCAGGTTGGTGGCACAGCACGAAGCATCAGAGACTATCCATGTGCAACTAACAGTGGGTAAAACTGCCTTCCAGTTTATAGCCTGCTACAGACCACCCTCCCAAACCCAGGAACCCCACTCGGCCTTCCTGAGAACACTGGAAAATATGAAGGTCTCTCCAAACACCATTATATTGGGTGACTTCAACTACCCAACCATAGACTGGGAGCATTACTCTAGCTCCAACACCCTAGCCCAAAGGTTCCTAGAATTTATAAACTCAAATGCTATGGAACAACTTGTTACCACTCCCAAAAGAGGGGAAAACATACTGGACCTGATCATCACCAACATGGGGACTCTATGCTCCAGACCAGAAGTGTATCCCTCACTGGTAAGATCAGACCATAAACTAATCTCACTGGATATTCACATTCCGACCCCACCCCATGCCCAGAAAACCACAGTGAAAAACTTCTCTAAAGCAAATTTCACACTCCTCAAAATCGAGGTGGAATCCTTCAAAGCCCCCGGGCCTCTGGATAATACGGCCCAGACCACAAAATCCTTTATAAACGCATTCTATGAACACCTTCAGGAATGCATGGATCATGCAATCCCAAATAAAACCAAGACCCAATCCTCCAAAGGCAGACGTCCTGTCTGGTGGACCCCAGCCATAAACAAACTATACAATAGAAGGAGGAAGCTACTACATGACAGAGCAAAATCCCAAAAAGGGAAGGCATCTCTGATTAGTATTAGCAAAAAACTACAGGCACTCATAAAATCGTCTAAGGCCAGCTTCGAGAGAAAAATTGCACAGGACACTAAGGATAATCACAAGGCTTTCTTTAGTTATGTTAGGAACCTGGGTGGGAATTCCCAGATATGCTCAGAATTAGTCCAAAATGACAAAAAAATACACCGAACCCACAGACATTGCCAACATCCTAGCTGACAGGTTCTGCAAACTTCTCCCTCCCCACCAAAAGGCCTAATATCTATCCCAGCAGAGTGCTGCTCGCCTGACATCTCAGATGCTCAGGTAAGAGCTGCCCTCTCCAAAGCAAGAAACACAGCATCAATGGGACCAGACGGTGTCCCGGCTGCGTCCTACATGAACTCCAAGAAGAGCTAAACCCAAACCTAAAACTACTGTTCAATCTCAGCCTTACTACAGGATATGTACCCAAAGAGTGGCGTGCAGCAACAGTGGTCCCTCTCCACAAAGGTGGTGCCTCAACGGATCCTGGAAACTATCGCCCCATAAGTCTCACTAGCTTGGTCTGCAAAGCTATGGAAAGGATCATCATGGACCTTATAAATAAAGATATTGGGGACCTACAGACACTGGATCCTACCCAGTTCGGCTTTGTTAAGGGCAGATCCTGCCTCTTAAACCTGGTCAATTTCTTTGAAACAGTCACCAAGGCCATTGACAAGGGAAGGTGGTCCACACAGCCTACCTGGACCTCGCAAAAGCCTTCGATACAATACCCCACTCGGGCATTATAGATAAGCTCACCAGCTTAAATATAAACCCCTATGTCACTAGATGGGTTGCAAACTGGCTCAAGGACAGAACCCACATGGTTAGAATAGCTGGAGCCATGTCAGACTCCAAACCAGTTACAAGTGGCGTCCCACAAGGCTCAGTCTTGGGACCTCTCTTGTTTGGTATATATTTCTCGGAGGTACAGGCCAACATGGAAGGACTGTGGCTGACCAAGTTCGCAGATGACTGCAAACTGGACACCATAATAGACTCTCCAGCTGACACAAGCATCCTCCAAAAAGGCCTCATAGAAACAGACAACTGGTGCCAGAGCCATGGCCTCAAGCTAAACGCCAAAAAGTGTATAGTCATCCCCTTTGGCAAAAATTAAAAAGTGCCCACAAATTACCACATAGGTGGTAATCCATTAAGTACAGAAGAAGTAATTAGGGACCTGGGGACCCAAGTTGATAGCAATCTCTCATTTGACAACCACGTGGCCAGAGTGGTTAGAAAAACATTTTATATAGCCCACCTAATCATGAAGGGATTCACATCTGGATCAGGGGAGGTCATCGTGCCTCTTTACTCATCCCTCATCAGGCCCATAATTGAGTACAATGCCCCTTTTGGGATGTACCTTACCAGACACCTGCAGCAACTGGAAAGACCCCAAAAGTACCTCACCAAGAGGATCAAGGGGCTCAAACAGATGTCGTATGCTGCCCGGTTAAAGAAACTCCAGCTCTACTCAGTGGCATACCGCCTGCTCAGAGGCGATCTGTGCCTGACTTATAAAGCCATGTCCAACCCGGAATGAATGGACATGCTGCACCTCAGAAAATCCAAATCCCATCGAGCTACGCGCTCGAGGGACTTAAACCTTAGCACTGAAATAAATAGGACATGCTGGAGAGACAGATTCATAACCCAGAGGCTCCCTTCACTCTGGAATAAAATCCCAGTCCAGGTTAGGCAGAGTCCCTCATTGACTCTCTTCAAAAGGAATCTTGATGAGTGGATGGGAGATCGTAGGTTTACCCCGGGTATCACTTCTGTGTCACTGTTAGACAGAAGCGCAGTATACTAACCTCGAAAAAGGGCATAGCAAAATTAATTTAAAATGGGTGGCGAAAGCCATACACACTCTGGTTAGGCTTATAAATGCCCTAGGGCAGATAGCCTAGTATGAACCTATGAACCTATGAACCTATGAACTTATTAATGTGTGTATATGACTGCCTGGGTGTTTGCATTAGGGTGATTAAAAAAGGAAGTGCAAGACTTAATCTGTGCATATTTGCTGAAGCATGCATATAGGTGAATTGGTGAGTGTTTCCATGAGTATAATTGACTGTGGGGTAGGCTGCTTATTGATGAATGGATGTGCGGCAGGGGTCTGAAGTGTGTGTGTGTGTGTGTGTGTGTGTGTGTGTGTGTGTGTGTGTGTGTGTGTGTGTGTGTGTGTATGGGTAGAGGGCATGCTTTTGCCAATGCAATGCATGGACTGCTAGGGAAAACAATACCACTGATAGGTCTGACAGCGCTAGTGCTAGTTGAAGTGTGATTCAGAGACATGCTAGTGAGCTAATAATGAGATATTTCTCATTGTAGCCAGAGATATTTCTAAATTGTGTTTTCTCACAGTTGTGGAGCTTAACCTATCTGCTATAGGCATTTTCTGTGGGCAGTGAGGCTGTTTCTGAATCCTAGGGAGTGTCATGTACAGATTATTTGCACATAGGGACAAAAATGCTAATTAATAACCTTTGAATATATTTAGCTGAATCAAAGTCTATGTGGCCTGCATAATTAAATTCCTATGGAAGCGTATTTTAACTTTCAAACACTGTTTCTAGTAAAGCTTCAATATCCTCTTGCATAGTGGGTTTGCAGGAAGACAAAGTTGTGCTCCTTTAATAAAGCTCATGTGAGTTTATAAAGCAACAGTCTTTCCTTAGGAACTGTCTTATTAAATGTTCAAAGTAGTGAAACAACAATTCCACAGAGATAATAAAATGTAATCTTCTACTGGGCAAAATATTTTTTCTTCTCCAATTTCTACTTTTATTTCTTTATCTTATAAATTGGCATTGGATGGGAGGTTATCAGTCCTTACACAATTTTATGTACTGTTATAGATAAAAATCAGAAGTTAATTTAATAAATTATTTGACCAGCCTTTGATAACAGTATTAAAAAGACAGCATTCTTCATTGAGAAGCACTATAATTTATTATTTTCTGTGCAACTTTGCATTTTTCACACTTTTTATCAGTCAGCATATTTTGCTTGCAATCTCAAAAGGCTCAAATGTCAAGTACAGGCTGAAACTAATAGCATAAACTAACTACTTGGAGGAGATTATGAGGAAATGTAGTCTGCTCTTTTCACTTCCAATTTCCTCTTAGCATTGTCATTTTTTTCATCTTAATGGATGTAGTGCATTCAGCTGACATGCTTCACTATTTACATTACGTGTCATCCATTCATCCATCTATCCAGCCTCCATCCATTCTTTTTGTTTAGTTTCAATTGCAGAATATTTAAATTGTGTTCTATAATGACCGTGTATCCATATAAAAAAGTTTTAATCATCTTCATGATCACAGTTTAGCTGTGAGCACAGATATGTGAATATCTGGGACACACATCACATCTTTATCATACAACCGAGTGCAACGTCTTTCTTCCTCCTAACAAAGTGGACTTCAGGCATGCAAGAAGCATTCACATAGCAATGGACTGAAATGGATGAAACCACTACAGTGTTAACTCAAATAAAAATTGCCACAAATTGTGATTCATGCAGGAGTTAATGGGGTTTTGTGGCATCACAGTTTGTTAAATAGCAGTGCAATACCATCTGTGTTACATTGTCATCAGAGGCAGTGTGCCCCTGCTGTGCCTGACCATAGAATTGCAATTTCTTTCATGAAAAATCAGGAGGAAAGGCATGATATGAATCTATTTTATTGTATTTAAATAATGTAACAATCAAATATTAATGGAAGTTATGTTTTTTATCACTTCCTGTTTAAAAACTCCACTTATTCATGTAAGCACTGCACGCAAGTTTCTTACGTCCCCCTGCAAGGCTTTTAATAGCACAGAATCACCAGTAGCAATGCTGGGCTATTTTAAAACTCCTTTTTTTTTTCCCTGCAGCACAATATCGGACAGTTACTATACAGCACAGCTGTCCGATTAAATTGTGGGCAGTATATGCCAATTGAATGTGAGCTACTACATAGACTCAGCCATTTCTACCTGATCTTTATGGTCTTCATTTGTTTAATTCAAGCAAACCCTACCAAAAAAAGAGGATATATCAAATAATCCATTAGGATAACCCCTGTTTAGTTTCACTTTAAAATTCAAATAAACCCAGAAAAACATCTTTGGAAAAGATCTTTTTTTTTCACTTTTTAACATAAAAATCACTTCTGACAGACCAGAATGCCCCAATATGTGGAAATGGTGACTATTTGGCAACAGATAGATAAACTGACAACTCTGTACCCATGAACTACCACACAGGCATAAATCTACTTAACACCGAATGCGTGATAAGAAACCTTGGGACCCAGGTGGACAGTAGTCTCTCCTTTGATAGTCACATTGCCACAGTAGTCAGGAAGTCCTTCTACGTGGCACACCTCATCATAAAAGGGTTCTCATCCAGGAAAAAAGAGGTCATTGTTCCCCTCTACTCGTCACTCATTAGACCCATTATAAAGTACAACGCCCCTTTTGGAATGTACCTCACAAGACACCTGCAGCAGCTGGAATGGCCATAGAAGTACCTCACAAAGAGGATTACTGGCCTCAAACAAATGCCCTACACTGACCACCTTAAAAATCTCCAGCTTTACTCCGTAGCATATCGCCTACTCTGAGGTGATCTCTGCCTAACATATAAAGCTACGTCAAACCCAGAGCTGTTGGACATGCTACAACACCTAAAGAAATCCCAATCCCTCCAAGCTACATGCTCTAGGGACCTAAACCTTGTCACCACAATAAACAGGACACGCTGGATGGATAGATTCCTGTCCCAGAGACTTCCTATACTCTGGAACAAGCTACCCATCTATGTCAAGCAAAGTTCTTCATTAGCACTCTTCAAGAAAAATCTTGATGTGTGGATGGGAAATAGGAAATACACCCTGGGGATCACTTCTGTGTCTCTGCTCAACAGTGGCACAGGAAAATAACTTTGTTGGGTGGCGTAAGCTATGGTACCTTGCTGGCTAGGCTTACATAGGCCCTTGGGCCGATAGTTTAGTACCTACCTATGAACCTATAACAGTTCATACACATGCATGCACAAGTACAATGAAGGAGGTTATCTATACATATTAAATGTAATAATATCTCCAATATTTGAAATATTGTAACAATTTATAGACTCTAGTTATTGAAAATAAATATTGAAGAAAGTTAACATCTACATACATATAACATATATACATATATACATATCCATGCCTGGTAACTTTCAGCTTCTACATACACTGTGCCTGGTTAATACAGATCTGAAAGGTCTTTCAGTCTCAGCTAAAAATAATGCAGTTTTAAATATCAAATATTTCATGACTGGAAGTGGTCACATAGGAACTTTCATGCCCCAAGCAGACACCAAAGAATTTTTTCCTCATGTAGATGGCAACTATTGGAGATGTAATGGCAAAGAAAGAGATACCTGGGACATATGTTCTCAGAATGTAATAAGTTAGCAGACTTTTAAAATTAGGAATACTGGGCAAGCAAATAGCAAATAATGATTTGAGCTGGAATACAGGATCTCAATTATCTAGGCATAGTCAGGCCTTGTTAAGTTTAATTCTGGTGGCTGCCAAAAAAAAGCAATTATTACAAAATGGAAATCAACATCTAAACCAATCATACTTGAAGCAGTTAATATTGTAAAACAGATAATAGAACAGAAAGTGGGGTCTTCAGAAAAGAGTAGGAGTAAATTACATAGAAAAAAAGTAGACATTGTGGGAATAATACATGCAGAACAATGTTTTGGAGAAGGAATGACATTTAAGAGAAGGCGAGAACTGAATAATTTATGTAATGTTGGTTTGATTATATTGTGTACAACAACACATGTGATGTATAATGTTTGTAAATGTGGACTTGTTAATATGGTTTGATTACATTTATATAAATGTAAGTTTACTCGTCTCACAACTGATTACTCATTAAAGATGTTTTAAAAAAAAAAAAATATATATATATATATATATATATATATATATATATATATATATATATATATATCATGACTCAGGCAATAATTTCCAGCAAGTCAGACAATGGCTAAAACATTCCAATATTATCATGGTTAATATGTAAAATAATAACTTTAATTTTAATAACTAATCCTATATACAATGAGTAGGATATAAGATTCTCACAGCTGCATTTGCCAATAATGTTTGTCTTACTGAATAAAATGTGAAGCATTTATTTATTTATTTATTTTATTTTACATTTGTTGACCAGGATTGTCCGACTGAGCTGAAGAGCCCTTTTTTGGTGGAGGCCCGGGGAGAAAAGCTCCAACATTTTCAACAATTTTCATTATGAATTAGCATTAAACAGCAATGTTGCAGGATTATTAAAAGGCATTAAGTAGGAATACAATGTTATACAGTGTCAATAATCAGGAGTATAGCAAAACTATTTCAAGATGTATAAAAATAAATATGTCATTAAGATTAATATAATTTTTGGGGTAAGTGGTTACAAAAATCCAGTTTTATCATAATGTAGTTGCCTGAAGACAATTACAATAGAATGTTTCTCTGAGGTGATTTGCTTAATAGACTTTTAGAAGACAGTAGAAAGATTAGTCAAGGAAGATTAGAGAGAGCTAGTGAGAAGAGTGAGTTAAGGGCAGAAAGTAGATTAAGGTATGAGAAGTAGGGGATGTTTAAGGAGGGAGAGTGCAGTGGCAGGACCAGTGACTTTTAAAGTGCTCTTTGGTGGCTGTCTTAAATTGTTTAGGATGTGTAAGGGTCCGGATTTCTAGTGGGAGCCTATTCCAAGCAATAGTGGGGTGATAGCTGTACATGTTGTGTCCAAATTTAGACTTGGGTTTGTAGATTTGTAGTCGTTCTTGGTTAGAGCTTCAGAGAGGTCTGGAGGGAGAATAATGGGAGATGAGAGGTGATAGTGCTGGACAGTAGGAAGGCTGGTATAGGATAGCATTGATGATCTGGAGCTGAGAGAGAAGAAGCTGATGAGGTAATTCAAGCCAGTTTAGGTGTTTTAGAGAGAGACTGTGATGGGATTTGTAGGTCTGTTGGGCAGCAAATCTAGCAACTTTGTTGCAGATAGATTTGCGTTTGGTCAGGAGTTCTAAGTTAAGATTTGTGAGAATTTGAGAATTGTACATTAGACTGGGTAGTGGGTAGGTAAGAGAGAGAGTAATCTTGTCTTCAGAGGTAAGGAATTTCTTGTTACGGTAAAGGAGCCCTAGTTTTGAATGAGTCTTTTTGATACAGTTATTAACATGCAAGTCAAATTTAAGCTGATCATTGATGGTTATGCTTAAGAGCTTAGTACTGGATTATACCTGAATGGGAGTGTTATTAAGCAACTGTATGGAGAAGGAGGGTTTAATATTGTTGAACTTTTTAGGTAGGCAGAGTAACAGCTTTGTTATTTTAGGGTTAAGGATGAGCTGGCTGTTGTTGGAGAGCCATGTTTCAACTAAGTTAAAATATGCCTGAGTAGCTGAGAAGAACTTAGAGGGAGAGTTGGCTGTGGTGATGACTGTAGAGTCATCTGCATATTGCACTAAAGATGACTGAGGACAGGAGGTATAGAGCTGATTAGTAAAGATATTAAAAAGTAAAGGCCCTAGAATAGACCCTTGAGGTACACCCATTTTTACAGGGAGAGGAGGGGAGACTGCAGAGTGTCATCTCACTGATTGAGATCTATCAGTGAGGTAGCTTGAAAACCATGCAACAGTATCAGAGGAGAAGTTGAGGTTATGCAGTTTGTGCAGCAGAAGAGAGTGTGAGACAGTGTTGAAAGCTTTTGAAAGGTCCATGAATAGGAAGGAAATAGTTTATGGTCATCCATGACTGTAGAGACAGTGTTGACGAAGGATAATAGAGCTGTGGTGGTGCTATGTTTGGGTCTGAAGCCATGCTGAGTAGGTGTAAGAAGATTTTCCTGTATTAGACACTGCATAACTTGTTTATGAATACATTTTTCTAGTACTATAGAGAGAGGGAAGAGGATAGCGATAGGTCTAAAGTTGGAGATATCAGAGGAGTTACCTCCTTTGTGTACAGGTAGAGTGTAGCATTTTTTCCAGATGGAAGGGACTTTAGATTCGGAGATAGAGCGATTGATTAGGATAGATACAGGGAGAGCAAGAGAGTCAGCTGCTAGTGGAAGAAAAGTGGAAGGAATATTGTCAGCTGATGCTGAGCATGGTTTTAATTTAGAGAGTACAGTTTTGATGTAGCTAGTAGGTACAGGTTTGAGAGAGAAGGTATTTGAGGAGATAGTATTAGGATTAGGTTCAGAAAAGTTGGAGATGTTAGTAGTAGAGGAGTTTGGGTTAGGGTTCAGTAGCTTAGATATTGATCGATAAAATAGGTATTGAAGATAGTGGCAGTTTCTTCAGATGTCTTGTCTGGTATGGATTGGGGGAGCTAAGATTACTGGGATATAATATTTGGTTAATAGAGTTCCAGAAATTTTTAGGATTAGATTTTAGGGCTGTAGGAGATTTGTTATAAAAGTCCTTTTTATCTTTGTTTATGTGTTTTTTTGTCAGATTTCTGAGTTATTTATATTTTTGCAAGTCTGTAGGGAGCTTAGTTTGTGACCATTTTTTCCATAGTTTGTCTCTAGTTATCATAAGGGTATGAGTGGCTTTTGAAAGCTACGGAGATAAGGTGGACTTAATTCGGACTTTGCGAGGGGGAGCAAGTGAGTCTAAGATGCTAAGGAAGGTGGATTTGAAAGCTAGGACTGCTTCTTCTAGTGGGAGTTGGGTAAGGAATTTCCAGTTTACTTTAGAGAGGAGAGCATTAAAGGTTTCTGGATGGAAGTTAGAGAGTTTGCGACAAGTGATAAATCTAGGCAGTTTTGAGAAGTGGGGAGTGAACCTAAGCACTTTTATAGGGGAGTGATCACTCAGGGTGTTTGGTAGGGTTTCAGGGTTATGATATTTGGAAGGATTAAATACACGTACCCAGTCAATAAGAGTACTAGATGTGTGAGAGTTGCATTCAGGAAATGTTTTATAATAAAATGTCATTCATAACTTAATATCTGAAGAAACTATCCATATGACCAGCAATAGTTCAAATATTCCTCACAAACTTGACAGCAGCAAGAGAGACTCATTCAAAACTAGTGTTTCCAATTTAGATGGAAGAATAGAAATTGTAAGAGATGGGAGCTGCTGAGGCAGGGTTATCCTAATATGACTGGCATACATTGTCAACTTCCCCATTCATTCTAGTATCTCACTTGAGCTGACTACAACAACAAAAAAAGGGATCCAGTGACACCCTTTTTCAGATGGGATACCACCCAGCAACATTAGCTTGAGAGGACAATTATGAATTAATTTATTAGCGTCTCTGGAGCTAAATGGTAAAAGGAGCAACCGTGATGAGCCACCTATGATCACTATAGTAATAAATAAATAAATGTCTAATACCAGCATCCATGTAACATTGCAGCTTATGCAATTATTCTAAAAGACATGAGCACAAACAACCACGAGTTTGAAAACGCACTTTAAGAATGTTTCACCAAAAGGGAGTTTTTTTCCCTTTACTTGACATGAACAACCTCAGACTTGATTCTGTTGAATAAGATACAGCAGAAAGCAAATTCCCCTTGGATAGGGGATGCGGGTCCCTTACTGCTCTCTCACTGCATGAAAATTCATTACTTTAATTTTCATTTGAATTTATTTTTGAAGTGATAACATTAAACCATAGCAGTGGGCTAATCTAGCAATTTATTGCATGCTGTCTGTGCTGGTCACTATAGATAAACATGAAAATCTATACAGGTTTTGAAAACAGGTCACATGCTAGCACTGCATAGAGGTAAGTGTGTTTAAATTTCATAGCACACCATAGTATGTAAACATATCAAGCAAAAATGATAATCCAGCCTTTCAAATTCATCTAAGTGCATTCATAATTACTTACCTGTAATTGTATGTTTTAATTTTCTACCTACATCAGTCATTTGTAAAACAGAGGAATTACTACCAAGTATGCCAGTCTTGAAATCAAAGTATATTCAGGAGTACTTCTCTTTGCCTTTCGATTGTATAAATGGAATAATATATTTTCAGATGAAAACAAAAAAAAAATAGAGATTATGCAGTATGATTTTCAGGGTCTATATTAAATCAGCGAACGCTTAAAAAAGCGAACGCTGATTTATATTGACCCCATGTAAGCGAAAGCTTACAATCCTGAACACTTAGAACAGCGATATTTTTTAACCAGGGAAAAAAAAATCTCTGTTCCTAAAAAGAAAAAAAAAACTTTAAAACATTACATAAAGTGGGGGTGCTTCGCCCCACACACCCCCCGACGTGGGAAGCTGTGCCCCCTACACCCCCTCTACTTAAATATACCAACTCCGAGATCGCACTACAGTGACAAAAATGGCAAAATAATGAAGGCGGCCAAGTGATTTCTTTCCCAGGGAAAGAATTTGCTTGTATGCCGTGGTATTTTTCCATTTCGTGCTTTCAAGTTCGATCAAGACGCATTTGAAAGAATGCGGCTTCGATCATATAATAGGGAACCGATTTTCACTAAGTGAAATTAATAGAAATCAATTTGCAATAAAATTGAAGTACAGATGGTGAAAGACTATCTGCCTGTTTATTGTTTTTATAAACACCCCCATTTTAAATAAAGAAGTGAATCAATGAAGATGATTTATTGTATAACTATGACGATGTGTTACTATATAACATAGTTCAAGCCAAGCTGAGTTCATGTTTACTGTTTGCATTTGTGTTTTGAAAACTTCAGGAGACCTGCCAGTATATGAGCAACCCAAAATGAACCGAGTTCTTGGAAAAAGGAAATATGAACTTTAGCATCCTAGATTTTATTAGCTCTGATATGAAGACGAAATGTTCAGGTCCTTAACTGATAAAACTCAGTGATTTGCTCTGCAGTTACTGTCTGCTAATTGAAAAAGACCTGGGTAAATTACAGTTAGTGTTCCTTCCAGTCTATGCCAGGTAGTAAGTGATGAATTGGATGGGGGTCACATCCCTTCCTAGTGGCCATCTTCAGCAGCCTTTTATATTTTACTTGTTAAATCTGACTCAATCTGACATTGTTTAATAGTCTGCTGAGAATACACATTGCACATCTCAATAATGAAAAGTAAGTCAGCACTGTAGCCTTTGTCTAGTCATAGGGCAAGTTTCTGTACAAATTCTGCTGTACACAGCCAAACCAGACTACAGATGTTGATTTAACTTGCAGCTAACATTAGATCAGAGAGGACAGTAGCCTGTCATACTGTCTTGCTACCCATAGTTATTAGCTGTTACATTTAGCTACATCTGACACAGTACCCCACAGGTCTGCAACAGTAGAGTTACACCAGTAATTAACTGCAGCTGTCTGACAAACTATAAATGCTACAGCTGCATAGGAAACTTTCAGCATAGTTAAAGAATGTTAGAAAGTGTTTCTTAACACTGATGTTGTTAAGATTAAATTTAAAATGCTACCTGTATTACTAGATCACATAATTCTGTAATATGCAGCACCATGAAGACGCAGTGTTCAGTTAGCTTTATACTGCAAAACAGTCTCCCTATGTTGGTCTAATCATGGATGAAGTACTGAGTATTCACAATCTCCCCAAAATCTTTTACACCATGGGGCTGTCACTGGGAAGAGAAAACCAAATGCAAAGTGCCTTCATTCAGGTGGCCATAGAGGACATTGTGCCTTTGCCTACATTCTTCTAACTTTGTATCCTCATTAGGGGCAGGAAATGTCCTTGCTCCAATGGTGGCAGTATCTCCTGAGGTTACATATATTTCAGGACATGACCATAACTGTCCCTTATCCCATCCCCAGATGATGTAATCATGTACTACACCCTCTCCATGGAAATGCATGCGTCCACCTAAATATTGCTTAAGACATCATTGCCAGTTGTGTGGCCAGGTGCACAACCTCAGTTTCTGTTGCTTTCCAACTTGTGCAAGACTCAAATGGAGTCAACAACAACATACAGCACATTCCTTCAGGAAAGAGGAACTGGTGTCAACTCTATAACCCATGCCCTCTTGCCCTGCTTCAGCAGCATCTGAGCCATTACTTAAACTTGTGTTATGTGAATCATTGACAGGGCTATATCTCTCTCTGCCATGGAGTCAGGTAAAGATTTCCAATCTTGATCCTGAAGAAAGTTAGACAAAGCATACAACAAATGTACTTTAATGGATGAATAGCTTAACATGGTTTCAAAGTTGACTGCAAGACAGTCCAGCACAACAAGTACAGAAATATAAATATAATCCAGTCTCTTTGTATCTGCTCAAATGGGAAAAAAGTATATCCTTTTGTCCTTATATGTTTTCCCAGCATTGAGCTTTTGAGAAGATGACAAGATTTTGAGTACTTTTACCAAAAGGGGAGAACTTTTGAGAACTGTTGGAACTGCGGATGTCAGATAGTCTGTGAGTCTTACCTAAGGACAGTGTAAGTAATCTTCATGTGGGTCTGAAGAACAGTGGTTTCTATACTAGATGAGTCAGTAGTAGAGGGAACAAAACCTGCTCGAACAAGTAAAGAACTATGAGATTAATTTGGTTCTGTAGTATGAATCCTGCCATCAGAGGAATTGATGAAAGTATATGAGAGTCCAGCTGGTCACGTGGATGAGAACATTCTTTGTTGATGGAGTTAGGGAATGAATGCTCATCTGGTGTTGGCTGAGATGTAAAGAAGATGTATGAAGGTTTTTTTCTAATTTCTGACAAAAAAAATATATCTGGAGCTGCCAAGGTACTGCAGGACCACTTGTGGTATAGAAAAAGGTATATATTCTACTTGTCTGCCAGTTAATTGGACTCCACTGGAATGTGGAAAGCAAAAAAGAAACAGTTGTTGACATTGACCATCCCCACAGTTTTACAGTTTCCCAGTATAGAAAGTTGAACTGAGTTTCCCCACATATGGATGTGCCATACTACTGCTATAATGTCTGACTATATTGTGCTAAGTCCCACCAGGAGGGAGTCCTGAAAGGCCTGAAGGATGAAAAGGACTGGTCTTGTTTCAATTAATAGACATAAAGCAATGGTTACAATGAGATCTAGTCAACTGATCTGTCTGCTTATTGAAATGTCGTCCTAAGCCACTTGAAACACTTGAAGGCTGATGCAGCTGATGTAACTTTTGTCAAAGATGGGACAGGTAGAAGATAGTCTTGAGGAGACAAACTGGTAAAGAAGAGGATCTACATTTGAGACAAGTGTAACCAAGAAGTCCACTTAAGAATTCTTGTGTATTAATACGAGGAACTTAAGTAAGCTGCAACCATAGGATCCAACATCTTAAGTTAGACTGTAGCTATGAAAGATCCAACAAGAGATGAGACCTTGGCTTGAAGAGATGAGACTCAAAGTCTTGCTGTGCATAATTTTGTTTCAAAAAACAAAACTCAGGCTTAGAAACACAAGTAGTAGCATTTCAATGTTTTCAGGATAGAACTCTACTTAAATACTAAAGTATTTTTATATACTATTCACTATTTAAAGAAGCCAATACTTATCATGTTACACAAGCCCCAATGACAATGCAATGGCAATTAATTAATATGTAGAACATTTTCAAGTGCAAAAATGAAGTTTTCAGGTGTAGAAATAAAAGCACATACATTAAAAAGGCATAGACAGCATATATAAAAAATATATAAATCATTTCTATATAGTGGAACATGCTAAAATTTCTGAATTAATTTTTAATAGATTTAGAATTAAAAACTAGCTTACTATGCATGCATTTTCTATATTGCATCTGTTGTTTTTAGTAAAATAGGTTTAAGGCTCAGAGCTGTGTTTATACCTGGGATTAAGTCTGCTTGTAAGCGTACTATCCAAGCATATTCTCTAGACTCCAATAAGTTATTTATATCACCACCCCTGATATTTCTAAACACTGACTCCCTAAACTTAAATTCATGGTCATGACCATGTTCCAATGAATGCTTTGCTAGAGCATAAGACATAACCATTCTATGCATGACCAATCTATGTTCGGTAATGCATTCTTTTAATTTTCAGGTACTCTTACTGACATAGAATACAGAACATTTTATACATGTAGCCATATAGACAATATTATATGTATGGCATGTAGCAAAGCAATTAAAAACATATTCCCTGTTTGTTCTAGGGTGTATAAACTTGCTATCCATAATTATATATTTACAACATACACAGTTATAACAAAAAGTACCCTATCTACTGCTTCTTAACCTTTAAGTTTATTTAAAAAATCCATCCCTTATAGCACAGTCTATTCTTCAAATTGTTACAGTTTCTATTTGCAAAATTAGGTTTCTCCCCAATTACTTGTTTTAGCTCTGGCATAGCTTCTAATATATTCCAGTTCTTAGAAATGATACTCAACACCAGCTGTCCTTCTGTTAGAGGTAGTTACATATCTAAGAGAGTTACCGTCTATTGGTCTGTTACAAGATTCAATAGAGGGCAAGATATTACTAAAACTGGTCTTGTATATGTATTTCTATAGAGCATAATCTCATCCATAGTCTGTTTCAACAGATCAGCACTGTAACCCCCCTCTTTAAAGTATTCAGCCATCTCACTCATTTGTGCAACACGATTATACTCAACTGTATTCAGTCTACTAACTCATGGTACCTGACTCTTAACTTTACCCTGGAATTCATGAAGTACATGATGCTGTGTCTATGTGTGTATCGATTAGCCTGGACTTGTGAATGCAGGAATCAATGTGTTCTGCTGTTTTCATTAATTTTACATCTAAAAAATTAATTTCTTTGAGAAGTTGACCTTGAAACTTAAAAAGTCAGCAGTAGTCTCAAGGTAACTGATAAAGTTCTTGTTCGTCCCCCTCCCAAATTAAAAATATGTCATCCACAAAGCACTTAAAAAATAAAATTTTCCTTCTAAAGTATCTCCTTTCAGGTCCTTTTATCACAAAGGAACATGTATTGAAGGTGCTATGTTCAAGAACATTTCTTCTATGAGGACTGACAATACACCTGGATGTTAATAAACAGTGCTAAGCATTCCTTGCAACTCTTCAAACTGTTCAACCTGTGTTTTGTAACAAGATGTGTCCCTAAGTTTGGCAAACCTCAAACTCTACATAAGGGTAGTCCTTGCATTGACCCCTGGGAATACAGACCCATCTGCCTGACAAGCCTCATTCATAAAGCCATGACCATATTGTAATTGATCTCATAAACTATGAGATCAACAATCTTATTAGGATTGTCCCTCAGTAGTTGGACTGTGACAAGGGAAGACCATCCATAGTGAATCTCTTTAACTTCTTCAAGATGGTTACACAGATAATTGACATTGACTGTGCTGTTCATAACATATGCAGGCATTGCAAGTAAGCAAAAGTGCTTAGAACTGATCCCTATGTGTTGAGGTGGATAGCAAACTAGCTAACTGTAACAACCCAAACAGTTTGAGTGGTAAGAACCTCTTCAGAAATTATGGAGGTATTCAGTGGTGGCTCCAGTGCATAGTGTTGGGACCCCTCCTTTTCAACATTTACTTTTATGATCTACAAACTGGGAACCTCGGCCTGAATAACTTTGCAAATGACTGCAGACTGGAAGATTTGTCAACTTTCCTTTAACTCACATATCCTTTCTCAAGCAATGTCACTCGTAAATATGTGGTGTACTAAAGATTGCTAAATTTAAATGCAAAATGTTTATTATGATTATAACTGGTAGACAATCTATTCAGCATATAGTATAGCATAGTATAGACAACACGTCACTATGAAACACAAATGTAGTTTTGAGATACTGACATCTGTTTTTTTTTTTGTTTTGTTTTTAGTTTTGCCCCAGGATTCAGCAAGCTCTGCACGGCATGCAAGAATAGTGCAGGAGCTGCTGGAGGCAATATGGCCACTGAGAGATCCAGGAACAAGCTCCCGGGACATGCACAAGTGCTCCTGTATTATTCCTGCACGGACACAGCTCCTGTATGCAAATTACCCCATTTGCAGGTAAAAACCATGCAAATGAGGTGAGTTTTCAATCCAGGAAGCTGGCAGCCATTCGTGCAGGACTAGTGTAACCTGCAGAAATGTACTCAGTTAGTAACCGAGTACATTTCTGCAAACTGCAAAACAGAGCCATGACAGCTCCAAATAAAGGGTGCATATAATGTGTAAAGCATGCCAATGGCCAAATATATGGCCATTGGCATGGAAAATAGTTGCAAAAAAAAAAAAATAACCTTTATTTTTTTTTTTGGACGATTTTGTCCATTTAAGCGTAGGGCAGCTGTGTGCAAACGGGATCGACTGGAAAATAAAAGAAAAACCCTGAGAAAAGCTTTCCCTGCAAAATCACAATTTTACCATTAAAGTCAATGGCAGGCAGAAGACAACAAGGCCAGTGAATAGTGGTTGCTAAGGGGGAAGGCTCAGTGTGGGACTTGTAACTAGGCATTAGCAGGCAATCCTACCTATGCAAATGAGGGGAATAATACTGAATCTTAGATTTCCCCTCATGGCTAGCCTGCACCCAACTGTGTAGGTGCAGGAAGACCATGGTGCAAGCCTAAGAGCTAGCTGACATCATAGAGGGGTGTGTCAGGCATACTGTACGCTTATTGAAGCCCTGTGGCTCGGGTTTGCCTTTAGCTTAGCAGAGCTAAGCAAGGGGATGTGTCTGAAGCTGCCAAGCACTCTTTACATTGCTAAATGGGTGTTCATGTCATGCACCATGTCTTAAACGAAAAAAAAAGTAAACCAGGAAATAGCAGCTCCGTGCACAGCTGAGCATTGTGTTTGCATGGCACACATTGGGGCTTAAATAGGAAGGCGAAGGGAAGGGAAAACAGCAGTAGAAAGGTAATCAAGGAGAATTAGCATAGCTGGCAGGTGAAATGTAGCAGAATCAGCCAATTATACAGGCAGCAGTCCAGCCCAGCCCAGCACACTACTATAAACTATGCAAACAGCTTTTTTTTCCCACAAACTCTACACAATGGTGTACACAAACAGGGAAATTTTACCTAACAAAAGCAACAAAATGATAGGGGCTGCATTTGCTCTCATAAATCAACATGTGGTAGAGGCTGAGGGTGGTGAGGATGAGAATGCTGATGACCAAACCACAGTGAGGAGAATGAAAAGAGTGTACAGACCCAGGGTAACCTACCAGGGCCTACATGAGCTGGAGATAGTGGAGAGCTATAGGGTAGACAGGGACCTCCTACAGCAAATTGTTGAGCTGTGCCAGCCACAACTCACACACAGAACCAACAGAGGGGAACCCATCCCATTGGATACCAAGGTATGTGTAGGCCTACGAATACTAACCACAGGTACCATCCAAAGGCCAACTGGGGATATCATGGGGATCTCACAGGCATCAGCATTCAGGGTACTCCACCAGTTCCTGGATGCCGTGTTAGTACATGCTGGTGAGCACATATATTTCCGCAACACCCATACGGCGTTGACCAGCAATAAGCGTCTCTACCACCAAATAGCAGAATACCTTGAGGTAGTGGGTGCTATAGACTGCATGCACATACACATCAAAGCACCACCTGGTGAGTGGGGTAGGGTCTACATCAACCGCAAGGGCTTCCGCTCCATCAACTGCCAGGTCGTGTGCAATGCCCAGGGCATTATAATGAATGTGTGCGCTGGCTGCCCTGGAAGCTATTACGACTCCCACATCTGACATATGATGCAGCTGTACCAGAGATTTGCCCATGGGGGCATCCCTTATGGCCACCTAGTGGGGGATGCTGGTTACACACTGGAGCTGTGGCTGATGACACCCATCAGAGATGCACACACACCTGAACAAGAACTCCATAATAAGGCACACACACAGACCAAAATCATAATAGAGCATGTGTTTGGGATGCTCATGTCACAGTTCTGGTGCCTGGACATATCCGGTGGAGCCTTGCAGTACTCATCAGTTACATGTACCCAGATTGTCATCGTTTGTGCCATGCTACACAATATGATACTGCGGAAACAGCTGCAGCAGGAACAGCATGGGGCAGGGCCACACAGCCCATCACCATTGCCATGACCTGCACAGAGTGACTTGGAGGAGGAGCAACCTGAGCCTGCCCCAGTAGGCAGAAGGAGGCATGCCCAGTATGCCCAGGCCTTGGCAAAAAGGCAACGCATAGCACATACACTGTCAGGATAGGAACCCAGGGAATGACACCTCTCTCTGACTCACACATACAGTAAAAGGAATGCCAAACATGACACTACCTGTGCTTAACCATGTATAGGGAGTGTATTATGTGCATCCGACATAGTCAAACCTCCAGCACCATCCTCAATACTGGCACAGCCACAAGGTAAGTCACTCTCCCTATCAATTGCTGAATGGAGTAGTATGTTTTGTTACTTGTATCTATGGTATGGATGTGAGCATGCAAGGGAATCGGGTGGCTGAATGGGATGCCAACAGATAGTAGACACCTATATTGGCAGCATGAAATCTGTAACAAATACTGGTGTCACCATAGTAGCCAGTACTAGACAAGGTGACAAAACCCACTGCAGGAAATGTGGTGGGCCAAATGTGTGTCCATAGGACACACACATGCCATTCAGTGAGGCTCACATACCCAGCAACAGTCTCAGCCAGCAGGACAGGCATAGACAAACACAAAGAAAGGCTGTGCTAAGGCCTCTGATTGATGGCTATGGAGAACAGCCCCACTCCAGACCTACACAGACAGATTACAACAGGTCAGGCAGTGTGATGTTAGTTCTGAAGGGTAAGAAGTCTGAAACTGAAATGTAGGTCAATAAAACCTAAGAACTGTAGTACACTGATATGCTTCTAGTCTGCATTATAGGTCAGAATACAGAATGAAATAGAGTACCTGAAATACCAGTACAGTCATAGCAAATGTGTGCAGTTGTTAGGTGTGCCCCCCCCCTGCAATCCTATGTAGAAATGTAGTAACATGTATGTGTAGGTATAATAACAGTGGAGCACAGATTACCTGAGCTGGCCAAAGTAGCAGAATAGATTGTAGCACATGTACAATATGCAGGGCTGTGTGTGTTAGGCTGGTGTGTGTAGTATACTGTGTGAGAGTCATCAGCATGTAGGCACGGTGGGTTTTGTCCTGATGGCCATTGGCCAGTACTGTCGATGAGAGGGCCAAGTTCTCACAACTGCAGTGCCAAACACAATGCATCCCAGCAAGATACATTCCAGCAGTAAGCCATAGTAATTGTTTGGATGTAATATCTAATATCTGTCACCATCTGAAAGATGGACATGGCATGAATGTGGGCCCAGACATACAAAGAGTACACAGGTAAAAGTACCCAAGACAGACAGCGTATAAAGTGTTACTGTCAAATGGACACACCTTTGGAATTGTACATACAGGTTAGTAGCACATTAGTTGGGTTTGTAGTATGGAATACTGATGTCGTCCGGCCAAACACTGGCAGACCACAAAGGTCACAGGTATGAAGTATTGAGAAACTGCTGATGTCCCTGAACAAGCCAGCATAAGTGGAATGTCCCATGTATATCTGTGAGTCAGCTGCAAGTAGCTTCCATAGTACACATGCACCCAGCTCACCCCACCATCACCCACAGGTACCTCACAGGTCTTATGCCTGCTGTTGGGAATGAGTACAATATGACCCCCACCTCTGTATCAAAATAGGCACAGAATGCATCATGCTGAAGAGGTGTCCCATGCAGGTGTGTCCTTAGTTTTAAGCAACACCAAGCAAGCATCCACACCACTGGATCAAAAATGACAAAAACTATTGACATTAACACCTTGCACACCTACCCTGTCACCCCAGGGGAATATAGTAGCTTGCAGCCTGGGACTGTAGGAGTGACACAATGCAATGGCCTGCTACAGATGGCCTGCAGCACTACTAAATGCCCTGCAGTCCTCTGTCAAAGGCCTGTATCTCACCTGTACTGCCAATGTATGTTATACCATGGACTCCAAAATAACAACATAACAAAGTCCACAGAATCAAAATGCAAGGCCAAGTCGACAAATCCCAGTAACATGTCCAGCATGTCCTACTGCATGAACTGTGGACCAACCCCAAAATACTGCTGGGATGAGGTGATAACTATAGGGAACTTATCAGATAATGTTTGCATAATGTTTGGAAGAGGATAAAATAACAGAGGGCAGGGGTAGGTGCATGGATGCCATGGAAAGTGTGTTTAGTCTGAAACTCAGCCGTGTGCACATACTATCCCTGCCTGCAAACAATGGAATGGGTGGCTACAACCTGTAAACCACAATGTGAAGGGGTAATGACCAGAAATATGACCCCAGTCCCTGGGTAACCTGTGTGAATCTGTACAGCTGTGAGGTATGGCCACAGCAGGATATGGCCACACTGTCACGTTGATGGATGTACAAGCATGGGATCCTCAGCCACCACTATACCAAGGTGCTGAACCATTTAAACAGACCCATCAGCAAGTGTCTGCAGCTTCCCCTCCAGAATGGCATGATTGCGCAAGAATATGTAGGCTGCAGACCACAATACTGGACAGAGCTTCATTCACCCTGTGTTCCCCAGGAAATTACTGCAAGCAAATATGTATACCTGACAGCAGTTGATGACATAAAACATCACAGTGTAAAACAGTACATATGTCTGAATATCTCTGCTAACACCAAAACCATGTAGTAGAAGCAGCACATACACAATTACCTACAGCAAACCACTATCCTTTGCCCATTTGACCCCATATTGTCAACCGATCTACAGATATCCCACAGAAACAGATTGCTAGCTGTAGGTGTAGAACACAAAAGCCTGCACTGAAGTACAACCTACCTGGAATGGATTCACATATTCAGTACAGAAGGTCATACTGGGCATGCTCCCACAGTAAGGAAATGAAGCCCATGTCTGGCAACAACAGTGGACTATACATATCTGACAGTCACAGATGTTTGTGCACACACTCCACATTGCACACAAGTCATGCTTTGCACACACATTGGATAGGAATACACACATATATCCAAGGACAACACAATATAATAGGCCAAACATACACATAGATGTGTGGAAGAGAGTGACAGACAGTGGCAAAGAGCCTCCTATCATGAGACCTGTCCCACCCAGCACACATCCAATTGGCTAAAACTACATGATGTGCAAATGTCAATCACTGTAGACAGTTGCATCTGGTAACCCTCAGCACTATAGTGTCTGTGGTGCTTGTGATAACTGTGTAACATGACTGTGCAAGTAATTATTCATCTAGCAGTTGTATATACATACCTGTTAAATTTAAAACTGTGTGTGCCTGAGTGTTGTGTGTCTGCTTCCAGATGAATGGTGCACACACACTGCACTCCCCATTGCCTTACTTTGGCAAGCCAGCTGAAGTAATTCACCTTGAAATACACCTTTGGTGAAGGAGTAGCCCTATAAGCTCCGTGTCGTGTGCTATAACTGTGTAATGCTATAGTGTGATGTACTATTTAGGTAGGAGTTCTAATCCCAGACATGGCAAGTGTGTGTGTGTGTGTGTGTGTGTGTGTGTGTGTGTGTGTGTGTGTGTGTGTGTGTGTGTGTGTGTGTGTGTGTGTGTGTGTGTAGGAATCAATGCTTTTGTGGACATTCACAGTCACTACACTCCCCATTGCCCTACTTTGGAAAGCATGCTGATGTCATTCACCTTGAAATACATCTTTGGGGAAAAAGGAACCCAGTAAGCTCTGTGGCACGTCCTATAACTGCATACTGCTGTAGTGTGATGTACTAGTTAGGTAGGTGTTCCAATCGCAGACATGTCAACTGTAAAACTTTGTGTGTGTTTATCTGTGTAGGGATCAATGCTTTTGAGGCCATTCACAGTCACTACAATATCCATTGCCCTACTTTGGCAGGGCTGCTGATGTCATTCACTTTGAAATACACCTCTGGGGAAGAAGTCACTCAGTAAGCTTCCTGGTGCGTCCTATAAATGGGTAATGCAGTAGCGTGATGTACTTGTTAAGGAGGAGTTTTAATCCCAGGCATAACAACTGTAAAACTGTGTGTGTGTGCGTGTGTGTGTGTGTGTGTGTGTGTGTGTGTGTGTGTGTGTGTGTGTGTGTGTGTGTATGTTTGTCGTGTAGGGCTCAATGCTTTTGACACCATTCACAGACGCTACAATTTCCCATTGCCCTACTTTGGCAGGACTGCTAATGTCATTCACTTTGAAATACACCTTTGGGGAAGGAGTAGTTTAATAAGCTCTGTGGTGAGTCCTATAACTGCATAATGTGGTAGTGTGATGTACTAGTTAGGTAGGAGGTCTACTCCCAGACATGGCAACTATAAAACTTTGTATGTTTGTTTTTCTGTGTAAGGATCAATGCTTTTGAGGCCATTCACAGTCACTACAATTTCCATTGCCCTACTTTGGCAGGCCTACTGATGTCATTCACTTTGAAATACAACTTTGGGGAAGGAGTAGCACAGTAAGCTCCACGGCGCATGCTATAACTGTGTATAGCTGTAGTATGATGTACTAGTTAGGTTTGAATTCTAATCCCAGAAATGGCAATTGTGAAATTGTGTGTGTGTGTGTGTGTGTGTGTGTGTGTGTGTGTGTGTGTGTGTGTGTGTGTGTGTGTGTGTGTAGAGGGATCAATGCTTTTGTGGCCATTCACAGTCACTAGGCACTCCTAAAAACGCAGAACATCGATATCTGTGCAGTAACAGAGACCTGATCCAAGGCTCTAGAGAGCACCCCTGCAATACCAGGTACAGGTCTTACCAAACCAGGACCAAAACACTACAGGTGGAGGAGTGTCCATATTCACCAAGGATATTCACACCACCAGCCTACTTGCCCAACACAATGCTTCTGAAATTATCCTGTTGCAACTAACACTAAGTAAGACTGCAATCCAAATTGTATAGCATGCTACAGATTCCCCATGATTCCCACTACACCTTTCTAAACATACTGGAAAATATTATGATACAACCAAACACCCTAATACTGGGTGAAGTCAACTACCCTGCCATTAACTGGGAAAACTACTTGTGGACCAACACATGTGCCCAACGGTTCTTGGATGTCATAATTCCCAATGCCCTGGATCAAGTAACCCACCAGGGGCTCCAATAACCTAGACCTGGTCATTACCAACAGGGAAAATCAATGCTCCACATCTATGGCCACCCCATCGTTGGTCAGGTCTGCCCATAAGCTAATCACCCTTAACAGTGACATCCCTTCTCCACACCCCAGTAAGGAAACCTCCGTAAAACATGTCTCCAAAGCCAACTTCATGCTACACATGTCAGATGTGACAACCGTCATGACACCCATGCAGACAGGAACTGAAAGGTCGACTGCTGAATCCTACACTAAGGCACTGTATGAGCACATCCACTCATGCATGAATCATGCTGTCCCAAATAGAACCAAGATGCTCCCCACCAAGAAAAGGAAGCCAATCTGGCGGTTCCCTGCCATAAACAAACTTTACAACAAAAGGAAGAAACTGTTGCAGAAAAAAGTAATTTCCCAGGATGCAAAATACTCCCTTACCAGCCTCAGTAAGAAGCTGAGATCCTTCATAAAATGCTCCAAAGCTAGTTATGAACATAATATAGCCAAAGATTCCAAGGATAACTGCAAGCCGTTCCATAGCTATGTCAGGAATCTAAATGGAAATGCTCAGACCTGCTCTGAGCTACAACAGGCTGGCATTAAATATACTGATCCCAACCCATCTCAGTACTGAAAGATTGCCAGATTCCAGCAATAACAGCCACACATGTAAAAACCACACTCTCCAGAGCTAAGAAAACAGCATCCATGGGTCCAGACAACATCTCAGGCTGTGTACTACATGATCTACAAAATTAACTGGCACCTCACCTATGTACCATGTCTAATCATAGCCACACCTCAGGCTTCATACCCACTGAGTGGCACACAGCTACATTTATCCCAGTCCAAAAGGGGGGATCCACCTTGGATCCTGGGAACTACTGCCCCAGCAGTATGACATGCCTGATCTGCAAGTCCATGGAATGTATTATCATGGAACTTATAAACAAAGAAATTGGCAACCCAAAAACACTGGACCCCACCCAGATTGAGTTTGTGAAGGGTCGATCATATCTCCTGAACCTGATTGACATCTTCAAATCAGTCTCCAGAGCTGTGGACAAGGGTAAGGCAGTTCACACAGCCTATCCGGACTTCACCAAGGCCTTGCACACCATCCCCAAGTCTGGAATCATAGATAAATGTACTAAGCTGGCCATTAATCCCTACATCACCCAATAGGTTATCAACTGCCGTACTGACAGAACCCACACTGTAAAAGTAGGTGACTCCAAATCCAGCCCCAGACACGTGACATTTGGAGTACCTCAGGGTTCAGTTCTGGGACTGCTCTTGTTTGGCATCTACTGCTCTGAAGTACAGGCAAACAGTAAGGGACTCTGACTAACAAAGGTTGCAGATGACTGCAAACTGGGAACCAATACTGAATCCTCAAATGATGTGGATATTCTACAAAAGCGCCTTACACAAAGAGATGCTTGGTGCCTGAGCCATGGCCTCAAGTTCAATGCCAAGAAATGTATAGTTATCCCCTTTGGGAAGGGACATGTACCTGTGAAGTACCACATAGGTGGCAGTACACTAAACACCGAAAGTGTGCTAAGAGACTTAGGGACACAGGTGGACAGTGGTCTCACCTTTGATAACCACATCGCCACAACAGTAAGGAAATCCACATATGTGGCACACCTCATCACTAAGGGCTTTTCATCCAGAAAAAAGGAGGCCATTGTCCCACTGTAGTCATCTCTCAGTAGACCCAGTATAGTATACAGCACCCCGTTTGGTATGTACCTCACAAGACATCTCCAACAGCTAGAAAGGTTGCAGAAACACCTCACTAATAGAATCACAGGCCTAAACCAGATGCCCTATGCTGACCATCTAAAAATCATCCAGCTATACTTTGTCACATATCATCTACTCAGAGGCAATCTCTGCTTAATATACCATGCCATGTCAAATCCAGAGCTGTTGGACATGCTACACTTAAAGAAATACCAATCTTTCAGAGCCACATGCTCCAGGGAAACAAACCTTGTCATCACAAGGAACAAAACATGCTGGAGGGGATGGGTTCCTGACCTAGAGACTCCCCAGACTCTGGAATAGACTGCCCATACATGTCAAGCAGAGTGCCTCCTTGGCCTTCTTCAAAGGGAACCTTGGTGATTGGATGGGAGATAGGAAATTCACCACAGGGAACATGTCAGTCATGCTGCTAGACAGGGGTCCAGGGAAGTAAATATTGTGGGAAGACATAGCCAGGGAATTGTCATGGCTTGGCATGTATAGGCCCTATGGCCGATAGTCTAGTACCAACCTATGAACCTATGAAGCTATGAACTACACTTTCCATTGCCCTACCTTGGCAAGCCTGCTGATGTCATTCACTTTGAAATACACATTTGGGGAAGGGATAGCCCTGTAAGCTCCAATGTGTATGCTGTAACTGCATAATGCTGTATTGTGATGTACTAGTTAGGTAGGAGTTCTAACTCAAGAAATGGCAACTGTAAAAGTTTGTGTGTGTGTGTGAGTGTGTGTGTGTGTGTGTGTGTGTGTGTGTGTGTGTGTGTGTGTGTGTGTGTGTGTGTGTGTGTGTGTGTGTGTGTGCGTGTGCGTGTGCGTGTGTGTGTGTGTGTGTGTGTGTGTGTGTGTGTGTGTGTGTGTGTGTGTGTAGGGTTCAATGCTTTTGCGGCCATTCACAGTCCTAGGCACTCCTAAAAATGCAGAACATCGATATCTGTGCAGTAACAGAGACCTGATCCAAGGCTCTAGAGAGCATCCCTGCAATACCAGGTACAGGTCTTACCAAACCAGGACCAAAACACTACAGGTGGAGGAGTGTCCATATTCACCAAGGATATTCACACCACCAGCCTACTTGCCCAACACAATGCTTCTGAAATTATCCTATTGCAACTAACACTAAGTAAGACGCAATCCAAATTGTATAGCATGCTACAGATTCCCCATGATTCCCACTACACCTTTCTAAACATACTGGAAAATATTATGATACAACCAAACACCCTAATACTGGGTGAAGTCAACTACCCTGCCATTAACTGGGAAAACTACTTGTAGACCAACACATGTGCCCAACGGTTCTTGGATGTCATAATTCCCAATGCCCTGGATCAAGTAACCCACCAGGGGCTCCAATAACCTAGACCTGGTCATTACCAACAGGGAAAATCAATGCTCCACATCTATGGCCACCCCATCGTTGGTCAGGTCTGCCCATAAGCTAATCACCCTTAACATCGACATCCCTTCTCCACACCCCAGTAAGGAAACCTCCGTAAAACATGTCTCCAAAGCCAACTTCATGCTACACATGTCAGATGTGACAACCGTCATGACACCCATGCAGACAGGAACTGAAAGGTCGACTGCTGAATCCTACATTAAGGCACTGTATGAGCACATCCACTCATGCATGAATCATGCTGTCCCAAATAGAACCAAGATGCTCCCCACCAAGAAAAGGAAGCCAATCTGGCGGTTCCCTGCCATAAACAAACTTTACAACAAAAGGAAGAAACTGTTGCAGAAAAAAGTAATTTCCCAGGATGCAAAATACTCCCTTACCAGCATCAGTAAGAAGCTGAGATCCTTCATAAAATACTCCAAAGCTAGTTATGAACATAATATAGCCAAAGATTCCAAAGACAACTGCAAGCCGTTCCATAGCTATGTCAGGAATCTAAATGGAAATGCTCAGACCTGCTCTAAACTACAACAGGATGGCATTAAATATACTGATCCCAACCCATCTCAGTACCAAAAGATTGCCAGATTCCAGCAATAACGGCCACACAGATAAAAACCACATTCTCCAGAGCTAAGAAAACAGCATACATGGGACCAGACAATATCTCAGGCTGTGTACTAAATGATCTACAAAATTAACTGGCACCTCACCTATGTACCATGTCTAATCATAGCCACACTTCAGGCTTCAAACCCACTGAGTGGCACACAGCTACATTTATCCCAGTCCAAAAGGGGGGATCCAACTTGGATCCTGGGAACTACCGCCCCAGCAGTATGACATGCCTGATCTGCAAGTCCATGGAATGTATTATCATGGAACTTATAAACAAAGAAATTGGCAACCCAAAAACACTGGACCCCACCCAGATTGAGTTTGTGAAGGGTCGATCATATCTCCTGAACCTGATTGACATCTTCAAATCAGTCTCCAGAGCTGTGGACAAGGGTAAGGCAGTTCACACAGCCTATCCGGACTTCACCAAGGCCTTGGACACCATCCCCCAGTCTGGAATCATAGATAAATGTACTAAGCTGGCCATTAATCCCTACATCATCCAATAGGTTATCAACTGCCGTACTGACAGAACCCACACTGTAAAAGTAGGTGACTCCAAATCCAGCCCCAGACAAGTGACATTTGGAGTACCTCAGGGTTCAGTTCTGGGACTGCTCTTGTTTGGCATCTACTGCTCTGAAGTACAGGCCAACAGTAAGTGACTCTGGCTAACAAAGGTTGCAGATGACTGCAAACTGGGAACCAATACTGAATCCTCAAATGATGTGGATATTCTACAAAAGCACCTTACACAAAGAGATGCTTGGTGCCTGAGCCATGGCCTCAAGTTCAATGCCAAGAAATGTATAGTTATCCCCTTTGGGAAGGGACATGTACCTGTGAAGTACCACATAGGTGGCAGTACACTAAACACCGAAAGTGTGCTAAGAGACTTAGGGACACAGGTGGACAGTGGTCTCACCTTTGATAACCACATCGCCACAACAGTCAGGAAATCCACATATGTGGCACACCTCATCACTAAGGGCTTTTCATCCAGAAAAAAGGAGGCCATTGTCCCACTGTAGTCATCTCTCAGTAGACCCAGTATAGTATACAGCACCCCATTTGGTATGTACCTCACAAGACATCTCCAACAGCTAGAAAGGTTGCAGAAACACCTCACTAATAGAATCACAGGCCTAAACCAGATGCCCTATGCTGACCATCTAAAAATCATCCAGCTATACTTTGGCACATATCGTCTACTCAGAGGCAATCTCTGCTTAACATACCATGCCATGTCAAATCCAAAGCTGTTGGACATGCTACACTTAAAGAAATACCAATCCCTCAGAGCCACATGCTCCAGGGATCCAAACCTTGTCATCACAATGAACAAAACATGCTGGAGGGGATGGGTTCCTGACCTAGAGACTCCCCAGACTCTGGAATAGACTGCCCATACATGTCAAGCAGAGTACCTCCTTGGCCTTCTTCAAAGGGAACCTTGGCGATTGGATGGGAGATAGGAAATTCACCACAGGGAACATGTCAGTCGTCCTGCTAGACAGGGGTCCAGGGAAGTAAATATTGTGGGAAGACATAGCCAGGGAATTGTCATAGCTTGGCATGTATAGGCCCTATGGCCGATAGTCTAGTACCAACCTATGAACCTATGAAGCTATGAACTACACTTTCCATTGCCCTACCTTGGCAAGCCTGCTGATGTCATTCACTTTGAAATACACATTTGGGGAAGGGATAGCCCAGTAAGCTCCAATGTGTATGCTGTAACTGCCTAATGCTGTATTGTGATGTACTAGTTAGGTAGGAGTTCTAATCCCAGAAATGACAACTGTAAAAGTTTGTGTGTGTGTGTGTGTGTGTGTGTGTGTGTGTGTGTGTGTGTGTGTGTGTGTGTGTGTGTGTGTGTGTGTTTGTCTGTGTAGGGATAAATGCTTTTAAGGCCATTCACAGTCACTACAACTTCCACTGCCCTACTTTGGCAAGCCTGCTGATGTCATTCACTTTGAAATACATCTTTGGGGAAGAAGTAGCCCAGTAAGCTCCGTGGCATGTGCTATAAGTGTGTACTGTTGTAGTGTGATGTACTAATGAGGTAGGAGTTCTAATCCCAGACATAGCAACTGTAACACTTTGTGTGTGTGTTTGTTTGTCTGTGTAAGGATCAATGATTTTGAGGCCATTCACAGTCACTACAACTTCCATTGCACTACTTTCACAAGCTGCTGATGTCATTCACCTTGAAATACACCTTTGGGGAAAGAATAGCTCAGTAAACTCCATGGCATGTGCTATAACTGCATAATGCTATAGTGTGATGTACTACTACAATGCAACTGTAAGACTCTCTGTGTGTGTGTGTGTGTGTGTGTGTGTGTGTGTGTGTGTGTGTGTGTGTGTGGTGTGTGTGTGGTGTGTGTGTGTGTGTGTGTCTGTGTGTGTGTTTGTCATTAGTATCCTGTGTGGAGGTAGTTGTGAGTGTGTTCTTGCAAATTTCATATATGGTGGGTCTATTATATATCACAATGTCCACCTTACAAGGACAGCACATGTCAAACAGCAGAGAGGCTGGTGTAGACAATCCACAACCCTACATGTGACATCATGGATTGGGGAACAATATAGGCAACCCTTATATTACCCAGAGAACACTCTCCATCCATATCTCATACACAAAAACACTGGGCTAGGCAACAACCACTATGTTGGTAGTTCCCTGCATATCGCCCACAGATAGTAACCATGGTGTGATTGCAGTGGACTTCAGAGGACATGACACCCTGTCCCATCACTACAATAGGCAAATCATTGCATACAGTGGTCCTTTGCTATGTTCCCCACTGGATGCCTGCAACAACTGTAGAGTTAGCAAATGTAACTCACAAAGGCAATACCATGCCTTATACGCATGCCCTGTATGGACAGATGCCACTGACACCAGTGAATACCTGTATCATGATGTCAGTGAAGGTGCAGGATCA